>NC_090204.1:7037500-7175000 GCF_033026475.1 Channa argus | reverse complement strand
TATCTGTAAAGCTGTGTAAAGCACGTTATTCATTTTAGCTGTGGTTACTAAGTTAACTGCACTAACTGGTTAAAGAAAATTGACAAGTAACTCCTAGGCCTTGGTAACGACTGACTAATGATGTTTACTTGTATCAATGCTTTATGACGGATTGATCTTTGATAGTGCGGGACCTTGTTTACAAGCCAAGTCGTCAGTGTACGATATGATTATGGGCGTGCGTGCGTGCAATCACGTACTCTGCGTACTCAGCGTTCTCGCAGCACGATAAACATCTGAGGCACTGCGACACAGTTGTTATTCTGTCTTTTCAATCACGCTGTTTTTCCTGATCTATTCCTTTCTGCAGTGCTGACTGACAGTCTTTGTAATCTGATGACACATGGCCCACAGTTGTCACGACCACCAGAGCCGCCTGCCAGTGCCCCAGGCCACAGTACTGGCTCTGCCACAATCCAGCCAGCCAAAGGTGAATATTATCTCTGTTCATTCACATATTCTCCCTGAGCATAAAAGATTAACTGGGCAGCTGTTTTGACAAGTTAGTGCACTTGGCACAAGCATTGCACTTTGCAAGTGGTGGTTGAACTAAATTTTTCCCAAGCTTGTTTACTTAAGCGTAAGTTAAAAATTGTAAAATCTCGCCAAGGACCATTGACTATAAAACAATGCTTGTCAGCTATTTGTCTTCTGTGTTTTTATCTCTGTAAATGGTGTGTGTGTGACAACTAGTCTAAATCTGGCCTTAGGTTACAGTATTTCAGTAAGCAGTGCCATGACAGCTCTGGTATCACATGGTCAAAGTTTATGTAATGATTATTGTATTAATGTATTTTTTTTTCTTAGATTAAAACTAGGCTCATGTTAAGGTTTAGTCAGTGTACCAAGTAACAACATAATTGACTGTAAAGTAGCGTTGAATTTGAGCTCAGATAGTAAATGTTAATGAATGAATGAGATCCAAAATTCTAGATTCCCTCGTCTTCCTTTAGGTTGTGAAGCAAATACTAATACTATACCAAATACTCTTCTTATCAGTGGAGGCGTTTATTGGGTTCAACAGTTCCTTCCGGCTGACCGAATGCTCATGTGCACGGGCACACACACACAAATAGCTCAGCCTTCATTAAGAGCAGGATGATGTTATCTGTTGTGATTTCTGTCAGTTGTGACCCAGTAGTGCACAAGCAGATTTCACCATTATGTTTCAGTTAACATTGCAGAGGCATAGACCCAGTAGTGTTTGTGTTGATAAGCTTATGACGTGTTTGTTACATGCTTCATTTACACGAAGATCAAACATGTGCATAAGGACAAATGCATGATAAAACTCAGTTTCTTTGTCCACGCCACAGTAACCACTGTAAGATTGGAAAAGATTGGAAAAAGACTTGTTGCTGGATGTATCAGTTTGTATCCTATTCATGTGACTAAATGTTACTAGTGTAAACATGTCTGTGTCTCAACAGGACATGAGGCCGAGATGGACTGCTGTGGACTCCCTGCTGTGTGGTGCGTTTGCTGGAGCTGTGGCCAAAACTGTCATTGCACCTCTGGATCGTACCAAGATCATTTTCCAAGGCAAGAGTGACACTCAAGTTCAAATAAAGCTTTCTCAATATAGAATATGCAGATAAAAAGTTGTCTACATGTAAGTTTTTCTATTTGTACCACAGCGTTCACTCATTGCAACTGTTACCTAATAGCTAATCCTCTTAATAGATGTTTAGCCTGCATGGATGAGTGTGTTGTTTAACCCTGAGATTGACTGTAATGTCTCTTGTTGTCCCACAGTCTCTTCAAAAAGATTCTCAGCTAAGGTGAGTTAAGGTGACTCTCCCATCAAAAAAAGACATTAGCTTAATGTGAGGCTGCAGCAGTAGGCATGAAAAATTTAATTAATGCTAACAGTTAGTTAATTAGTCAACGACAGTGTGACAGTATGTGTAAATACCAAACAATTGATGGTTCTCGTGTGTGTGTGTGTGTGTGTGTGTGTGTGTGTGTGTGTGTGTGTGTGTGTGTGTGTGTGTGTATGTGTGTGTGTGTGTGTGTGTGTGTATATATATATATATATATATATATATATATATATATATATATATATATATATATACATATACATACATACGTATGTATGTATGTATGTATGTATGTATGTATATGTATATACATGTACATATGTATATATATATATATATATATATACATATATATACATATATATGTATGTATATGTATATACATGTACATATGTATATGTATATATATGTATATATATATATATATATATATATATATATATATATATATATATATATATATATATATATATATACACACACACACACACACACACACACACACACGAGTATATATATATATATATATATTGCGAATAAGGAATTTGTGACTAACACAACAAGAAAAGCATACAAAACAAATAAGACATTTTAAAGCTGTGATAAATGGAGTGATTCATTTGCAAATGCACACATTTGTGAAAAGCATCTACCTGTATAACATGGGTATCTGCCAAAACATAAACTGTCTGCAGGAGGCCTTTAGGCTCATTTACTGTACATACGTGAAGGATGGACTGTTCAGTCTGTGGAGGGGCAACTCTGCCACCATGGTGAGGGTCATGCCATATGCTGCCGTCCAGTTCTGCTCCCATGAACAGTACAAAAAACTACTGGGGAGCTACTATGGATTCCAGGGAAAGTGAGTAAAGAAGTTGTACTTCAATTGAACTTATTAAACACTAAGCGTAAAACGTATCAGTGCGAAATTAGTTGGTCAGCACTTTGTCAAAGTAGTAATGGTCCTGTTAATCTCATTTGATTTTGTGTTTAACGCTAATTAGCCGATGCTAACATGCTGAACTAAAATGCTGAGCGTGATAAACATTAAACCTGCTAAACTTCAGCATGTTAGTATTTGGCTCTAAGCACTGCTGTGATGTACTGTCTGACCTGTTTGCTAATGTGTACAAGCTTCAAATTGTCATATTTTTTTTAATAAAATATTTTCATTTTGTAATTTGTTTCAGAGCTCTTCCTCCTTTCCCACGTTTCCTTGCTGGCTCCATGGCCGGAACAACTGCTGCAATGCTCACCTACCCTTTGGACATGGTGCGAGCCAGGATGGCAGTCACTGCCAAGGAAATGTAAGCTCCCACCCACACTCAATAATGAATGTATGCAATTTCTGCATTGTGGCAGCATGAAAATTTGCAGGTTTATTGGGCGGTTTTTACATAATGTCTTTGTCTTGCAACAGGTACAGTAACATCATGCATGTTTTTGTACGGATCTCCCAGGAGGAAGGTGTGAAAACTCTTTACAGAGGCTTCACTCCAACTATCCTGGGTGTCATCCCATATGCAGGGATCACATTCTTTACTTACGAGACCCTCAAGAAGCTACACACAGGTACTTAATTTTTTTTTCTCCATTTATGCCTTTTTTTTGGGGGGGGCATTTTTGGTAATAGCCTAATAAAAATGTAACATTCTGACGTCAACAATTTAGCTTTTTCCCCCCTTGTTGTAGAAAAAACTAAGCGTTCCCAACCTTACCCATATGAGCGCTTGGCCTTTGGGGCCTGTGCAGGTCTTATTGGACAGTCTGCCTCATACCCTCTGGACGTGGTACGACGGCGCATGCAGACAGCTGGAGTCACAGGCTCCTCATATGCAACAATTCTGGGGACCATGCGCGAGATTGTAACACAGGAAGGAATTATACGTGGACTATACAAAGGCCTGAGCATGAACTGGCTTAAAGGGCCCATTGCTGTGGGGATTAGCTTCACCACTTTTGACATCACACACAGCCTCCTGCTCAAATTGCATCAGACGGGCTACTTCACCCACTGAATCAGTTGGGAGCAACAGAGGGGTAATGGAAAGCACGGATAAATCTGACATGATGGAGGCAGTTTAGTCTGTCAAATGGCCATATTAAGTCTCTGTACTTAGTCCTGTTGCCTTCAGACAGAATGTCAGAGGAGTGGATGAGTGCACACAGGAAAAACACCAGGTCTCCTTTGGAACAAAAAAAAAAAGAGGTTGGTCACCTCAGTGGGATCAATAAAAGCTAAATAAAATAAAATTGAAATAGAAAATCTTAACCTTTGGTTAAAGCACAACTAAGTCAGGAGACAAAAAGGTGTCTTTAAATTGTCATTCACACAATTGAAGCTGTGTGATGAAATCATGCTGCCATCAATTATGTGATAAAACAGCAGAAAACCACTGTTCTGTTTTTGTTGAACACGGGGACCTTTGTGCTATGTTAATCACATAATGCTTGGACTTTATTAGATCTACAATGCTCCTGTAACACAATCCTGTATCAACAGAGAGAACTCTGTTTGGGACAAGTTGTATTGTACTTTTATTTAAAATATTATTTTTGTTTTATTCCGTTGGTTTGCACATGATTCAAATGAGAGAAATAATTCCAATAACATTATATGTATATGAATTACATATGATAGATTTTGTTTTGTTTTGCTTTGTCCATGTAAATATTTCATTTTTATACTGTTCTCACTTTGTGCAGCTTCTGTTACTGCTGTTACTTGACTGTAAGGCTGTGTTTACCTAAAGCAACTCAATATGCAATAGCACTTAGCTAATTTACAAATTTCATGTGAAATTAAGGATAAATCAAAGTTTAATTATTAATGCACATTCCTATCATAGAATATTTCCAAAGATGTATGTTTATTTTAAACATAACTGTTCATGCAATAAAGTGTCCATACACAACGCTGAGCAATAAGTGCTTTTTTCCACTTGGGGGGGCCATGTGATAAGCAGAGGTTATCATACCATCAGTAACACTGAAGGGCCGTCTTTGATTTGAAAGTAAAATTTGAGGGTTGTACGTTTTTTTTGTATTTGTTTTTTATAGGGCACAAAATCAGTTTTCAATCACATTGTAACATTTTGCAGAACAATAATTGTCTAAAATTGCAGAACTGTGACACACACCACACACCACTACAACAAGATTGACTGAAAATTGTGTTGTGCCTTTTCTGCTAAAGGAAATTTAAGGTGTACTCAACATAGCCATAAATAATCATATCCAATATGTCATATGCCTCAAGGTAAACATGCAATGTTCATGAATGTGATTATTGTTTCTTAGGCAGTAGATGGCAGCATGGGGTAGCTAGATTTTGTGTGTCCTGGACCGTTATGTGGGAAGTTAGGCTTCCATCACCTCATGGCCTGAACTTGACCTGCCCACTGCTCAGATTTACTTTTATTTAGCTGTTTTGTGTTTCCATCTAAAAAATGTGTTTCTTTGTTAATGGTGCAAATATTGTGTTTGTCTGTGATACAGAACAATATGAGGTGGGTTAATTCATAACAAAACCCTACAAACACACATTAGACCATACAATATAAATAAATAGAAATAATAAATTAGAAATAATATGTTTCATTTTCTTAAGTTTTTTTATATATTAGCTTTAAATGTAATGATTCCAATATGATACTGAGAATGGCTTTGAATTGAAATTGAAATAATTTTTGTATTTAGTGTTATTTGTATCGATATTATTATAAGGAGGTTGTTAAAAAAATGAACAATAATCATAGTCAACAGAATTATCCAAAAAATGTGTATTTTATACACATACACACTCACATACATTTTCAGCATCCCATGTATTCAACATTTCAATCACACTGTACATATATTTAACCTAAACAAAATGTTTATATTTCAGCCAAAATATGTGTATGAAGAATCCATACACAATTCCAATATCATAATGTGTTTACAAAAAACACATTTTTTAACAAAACAATAATTTTATTGTACTACTGTCCTATTCCATAATAATAATAATAACAATAATAATAAAACATTTTTCTTGTGTTAACATAATTTCGTTTATAACTATAATATACAACAAATCTATAGTGTAACAGTGAGCCGCATTCAAAGATAGGATGATTTCTGTGCTCATCCTATTTTGCTGCACTTCTTATTGCGCATGAGCTGCGACCCAATCTGAATAGTGGGTGAGTGTGTGCCACATCGGTGTTAGCATCATTCACCACAGGAAATAGCTTCTTTTTCTTTGCCAGCTGCTGAGTCTCATCTCCTGAACTTCATGTCCAAGCAGTTGGATGGAGAAAAGCTGCCCTTCTTTCATCTTTCCTTCCCTCTGTCTCTCATATGACTTTGATTATGAATTATGAGATATTCTGCCACCCTAAAGTGTGTGGCCACTCTGCATAGTACTGTAACAATCGAAACAATACCACTGGGTGGATAACATGGTCGGAGGGCGGGTTGCTTGAGAGAAGCAGGAGGAGGAGGCGGAGGACTAGGCGGGGTGGAAAGATGCTCCTTGAAGGCGCCGTTGCCATAGGTAACCTGGATCTGTGCCAGGAGAGGGGAGTAAATCATTTGCATGTATTCAAATCTTGCATGAATAATTCACTTTAGAGCCTTGGCTCAAGCACTGGCAGACAATAGCTGTTCATACAGTCCATCACAAATTCAAAGTATATGGGTCAAATACAGGCTTCCCATGTTCACAAACCCAACCTGCTCCTGTGTGAGAAAGGTGAGAAGGTTTTACTGGAAGGCACACAGAAATCAGTAGTACATCAGATGCAGAGAGACAGCAGCTGGAGCTGTATTTTCATTTTTAAATGTATTTCAGAGCAGTCTGTCCTGTTTGGATGAGGCTTTCCTTACATGAAACACAATAGACGGTGGATAATCGAGCATAAGGGCTGTTTGAGTTTATACTGTGTATACATAGTACAGCATGCTTAGCGGGGAATGTATGGTACAAATATCTTACACCATCATGTTCACACCCTCTGTAGTGCTATGTTTGCCAGGTGTACATAGACGGCCTGTTCAGATTTAACTTCTCAGGCACCTGGATCCACAGCAGCTTTCATAAATTCACTCATATTAAAACGCACTGAAAGGCCTTTTATGTAACATCAACAGGCCTGTAAACATTTACCTATAAAGATCCCTTAAAAACCCTGTCAAGAAACATGTGAGAAAATATTAAATCACACTAGTGTGACTATAAAACTCAGTCAAGAAGTGCTACAATGCCTCCATGCATGCATGATATTTACAAGTGCTATAGAGAAGTCATCCTCTTCCACCACCACCCTCTGAGTTCCCTCTCCCCATAGCTCAGTCTTGTTAATTTTATAAGATCCAGCATATTGCCACTTACTGGCTGGAGGGTTGTAAAAGCTCTGGGGTCAGTGCATTACTGAGCTGCTGAGCTCCAGTCTTCCATTAGAGGGAGTGTTCAGGCTGCGTTGGCCTTCACTCAATCAAATACAGGCTCCAAACGGCTGCTCCAAGTGCAGATGAGGGGGCACAAACACACACACTTTCACACATACAAATGGAGACTCCTTCAATTCCTGGTTGTGAAATTATAGCACACATAAATCTGAGCACATAAATCTAGGCACCTACACACAAACACATGCTCACATACACACACTATATGCTTGTTACTTCTATTCACTGTTTCAAGCCCGGAGGGGGCCAACTTATTCATTTGCATGCAGTTTTTGCATTTAAAGAAAGTAAATGTATAGGCATGTGTGTTTGTACTGCTGACATTTTCAACATTTGACATTTGAACAGATTTCTACACTAAATGAGTTGTAGCTTCCCAGGATCTCTGGATCAGGTGACACAGATGAGAGGTGAGCAGTGCAGACAACAGCAGTAAGTAGAAATAAGAATTAGGGAGGAGGACAGATTTATTAGAAATGCCAAATAGACATTGAAATAGAATTTGTGTTTGTGCAGATTGAAATAATTTTACAATCAGTCAGGAAATGAGGTCAACTTTATGCCACAGCTTGTCAAGGTAGTGTCAAGGTCATAGGAACAAAAAGATGAGTGTTAATGTAAGTGATAATATGTTTACATTAAATGTTTTCTTGGTGATATTTCAAAATGTTTTATAACAAAGACGCATTCATTTGTTAAATTGTAACATATTTTGTTGTCTGAAAGGTAACAAAAGCTTTTACAAATGAAAGCTAAAATATGAATTCACGAATGTTCATGAGAACATTTTCAGACTGATGGTCTCTCGTTTCGTATTATGTCACATTTTGGTGCACGTGGCATGTATAAAGAAAGGGGCACCCTTCCCTATGCCCATTTATAAACATGTATGTATTTCTTCTGCAGGAGTGAAGGCCGTGGGTGGGTGGGGGGTGGACGTATGAAGGAGAAGCCTCTGACAGACTTTGCATGAGAATGGGTGGGGTCCTGTGAACCTTCTGCTCTCTGTGTCTGCATTCAATAGCATCACTGCAGTTTGCATCACAAACTAGGCTCCAAGTTCTCGGACTTTTTTTAATGCAGCCTGCTCACCAATAACCCCCCCTCCCCGCCCTGTCTACCCCACCCATCCTGGCCTTACTTCACCATAACCTCCTTTTGGCTAATCCCGTTACCCACAACTTGCTTCACAGTGTGCACTGTGGGCTGAGCCTACAGATTTTCTAAGGTGTCTAAAGGGCTACTAAGTTCAGGGGAGCCACACACACACACACACACACACACACAGTATTACATATACTAAGCTTGTGAACATAAAATTCCAATTTATAACACTGGTTTTATTTTCAATGATTATTTACATATTTATTGCAACAAAAATCAAAACAAACACAGATGGATTCTCAGCAGCATGTGACACATTCAGGTTTCCTCCACATAACCAATAACCATAACCAATCAAAATCAGCCTTTCCTTACACAGGCGTGTGAAAACAGGAGGCTGAAATTAGAACGCTTATATAAGAGTTAAACTATGTGCATGCAGGGATGGCACATTAATGGGTCACAGCTGAGCCCCTTTATTATTTTACTTATTCAAAAGACACAGAAACACAATTTCACATATTCTCTGGCTCCAATCACTATGAATCAAATTCATAGTGAGTAAATATCACCCCAATGCAAAAGAATTATAGTAATGGATGCTTTATGTTATGATGGGTTTAATGTTCTACGGTTTATCTGAACTGTATATTACAATGTATTTTTGCTGCTCTCAATATAAAACACATTACTCCTGAAGGCCCTGATTACACTTTACATTAATATAATTCAAATACTATCAAATGAGCTTGATTTAAAAAAAAAACATTAACATGAACATATTAACATATTAACACCTTAAAATATTTTGAAGTATATTACAGTTTCTAAACCAAAAGATGCAGAGTCTCATTTATAATGTTAATATCTCATAAGAAACATTTTTAACAGTGCAATTAAATGATTTATGACACAATGCCTGAAATGTAGAAAGATGAAACCTCGTGTTAAAATAACACCATTAAAATATCTGACTTCTTATTTTAGCTTAAGTAAGTGCATTTTGAGCGCAATAGTTTTTATTCCTCCCACCAATAGCATGATTTTATATTATTAAGGGAAAATAATTTAATGCGCTTGGCTGATTTGTGTCTTCCTTTCATTCTGTATAATTAATTAGATCTCTCCTGCTTCGAGCATCTCCCTGTGCTGCTTGTTTAATTTGCTCTGTGTACAAACTGAACCAATCAGAGAATGTGTGTGTGTGTGTGTGTGTGTGTGTGCATGCGTGGGTGTGTGTGTGTGTGTGTGTTTGTGTGTGTGTGTGTGTGTGTAAAATGAAAATGAAAATAACACAACATGAAGTGGCATTTATCACATCAAAATAGTGGGAAATATTTTAACATCAAATAAACAACATGACACATTATTTGAAGCTGTGTGAAATAATGGCAATTTATGTTTCAGCAACAAATAGAGCTTGTCACAAAAGAAATCACATTAAAGCAAATAACTCATTAATTATATTACTTTAGTTACATTGCTTTATTGTGTCACCATAACACCTTAATCATATTTTACATGCAATAAAAATACACCCGTCCCTATAAATTGTCCTATTTGTTTTTTTACTGCTAATGAGCTCTGTGGAGCTCAGTCCTGCTTCTAAAGGCCTTTGTTATGTTAGTGGCCAGGATGTTAGAGACTTGCCTTTGACAAACAAACAGACGAGCAATTAAAAGACAATTAGCTCAACCCCTGAGGGTTTGTTTAGGTCAATAATTGGCTGATTTTTACAGCTCAAGGAGCCATTACAAACCAGGGTAGTGTATAAATTAGACTTTAATAAACACTGCAGGTCCACTTTAACAATCATTTCTTTAACTTTTTGTGAGGTTAATTCATAAAATTAGGTAGGATGAATGTTTTCTATTTTCTTAAAAAAAATGATATTCTGGTGAACTTGATCAAATGGATATAATCAGGACATAAACAAGAGAGGAACATGTAATACTACTCCTCTACATGCTTCATTTTTTAAAGCTCTTCTTCCCATTTAGCATCAGAAATGAGCATTGTTCGCTGTCAGACTTGTCCACTGTATACAGACTGTATGTGACATGATCCGTAACTCTATCTATAGGTGTTATGGTATCATTCCCACCATTAAAGAGGTTTTCCACCTTCCCAATGACCTCCGCCTCGCCTCACAGGACACAGAAAATGACCTGATGGCAATGTCTTTCACTGTACAGAGGGTTCACTTAAATGTGTGTGTGTCTATCCTTGTGTGTGGATGGCTGGTCACTCCACACACAGACTCCAGTGTCTTTAGAAAGAGTGTCCAGCCTGTAGGGCTCTGCCCTCTCCCTGGTGAGAGTGGGGGAATCTAGCATGGCCAGTAAGCATGTATATCAGGCCATCTCACGGCTGGCTGGACGCTCCCTGGGTGGCCCACCATGTTCAATACTGAACTGGTGACTGGACACACAGAATGGGATAATCTCCTACTTTCTTTCAGGGGCATGTGCACACACGCAAACACACACACAGAGAGTTCTCCTTTTATGCTGGCCTGGCCATAGAAGCCTGCCTGGCCCTGATTTCAGGTTGGGATCAGTCAGGGGTAGGCTGAGGGCTGGTGAGCCCAGAGCAAACGAGGGATAGTATTGTTGGGGGAGATTGGGGGAGACAGAGGGAAGCAGTGAGCCCATTTCAGCCAAAGCAGTGGAGCACACTGGGGGCATTGGGGCATCGCTTCTACTGGCTGTAGAAGAAAAACAAAAGGAGGTGTGATCCTCACAAAACATAGGATCAACATATGTGTATGTGTGTCTGTGGTTATGAATGTGTATCATTGTTCAGAGTTTCCTTCAGCTCCAGCAACTCGCTTCAACACCCCTGCTGTTCACACACAAAGGTGCCTAATTGACACCACAGATTTAGGCCACTAGGTTTAACTGCTCCCCTTCCAACCCTTCAGCTGAAATAATCAGCGTAATTGAAGTGAACAGGCTCCTATAGCTTCTCATACTGTGTTCTAGATGGTCCGTGTATGTGAAGCATCTGTGGCAATATTCAGCATGTTTGTCACTGTCAGCAAATCCCATTGAAAACCAAAAATAAAAATATCTTATTTTGTCTCCACCATCCTTATCAGTGGCCCCAAGCCCACTGGTTCCTCCTGAAGATATTTGATTTTAAAATGTGCCATTAATATATCATTTCATTTTTATAAACAGCAGAGAGTATATTATATAAACGTTATTTTCAGCTGCAAATTAATACATATTTAACCTTACGTAAATTATTTGTGGCACCAGGCCATTTTATGTGGGATATTTTTTTACAACAGCAGGAAGTTTACAGCACATACTATCAATGCATACTGAACCAAACAGCTTTGGATACACAGAAAAAACTTGGTTGTAGCAAAAAATTCATTCCTCGTTTGAGTCTTGGATGATAAGAAAATATATCACAGCACTCACAGCAAATGTAATATTTAGCAATAATATTTAGATAATCTCAGGCATTAAATACTAACATATACAGCGGATAGAAGCAAAAATGAAGCGAAAGAGAAAAAAAACAACAATGACAGTTTTTATTTTCATACGTAGTTCAACTTTATTGAAGGAATATTTGATTTCAGTTCAACACTTTTGGCATTTGGCAATCTCATTTACTGTTCTGTGATAAATTAGTTTATTACACTATGAAAAAAACTGTATGAATATGAATGTGTACATAATGTCCAACAGAAAAGAGGAAAGTAATTCAACGGTGACATACTCTTGTCAAACAATTTTCCAGTCAAATACTTGAATGTAAATTACAGAGTGAAAAGAAGGACCCCTTGGGGTCTCATCCAATCTACGACCTAAAATTGGTCTCAAATATAGTAATTCATATCTAATGAAACTAATTTAGAAAAATATTGCTCGGCAGCTCCATTTTACACTTCAGACAGCTCTTAAATTGATTCAACCTCTAAACTTACCTTTTAGAAGCAGATCCGACTAACTTGTCCACATCCACGAAGCCTGCAGACTAGACAACTAGTAATCAGACTTTAATGATGTGTGTCTAACGGACTGTTGTAGCAGGTGTACGAGGTGACGTTTTCCATATGTGGCTGAGGCTAAACATGTTCAGAAAAATTCTCTACAGACATTTGTGTGTGCTTGGTTAGAGTCAGGACCAATAGTGGAAGCTTAATCGCTGTTTTTCATCATCGTGGTGGCATTCCTCACTGCCTCTGTGGAGAAGGCAGACAAAAAAAGACTGATTAGTCAGAGATATTCTCCTTATCTTGAGCATTCATAAAATAAATGAAATAAATTTCATTCATAAAATAAATTTTTTTAAATACAAGCCTCACTAGTGTAACACCATATTGATAATGGGGAATGACTCTCTGTGCTCAAGTCACAGCATACACGATGTTTGTGTCATCCTCTCTAGACGCACGAGTGTGTGTGTGTGTGTGTGTGTGTGTGTGTGTGTGTGGGGGGGGGGGGGTAGGCAGATGCTGTGCATTTGTGCATTTTACATATGTGCACGTGTGTTTGTTTGTGCTTCTATCACTTGTCTGTATCAATGATGTGCATGACCCCTGAGCTAGCAGACAGTCATGGGCCAAAGGTCAAGGAACAGCCTGTCTGGGTTTCCAGGCTGACCCCACTGCCTGCAGCACAAACACACATAAACACATATATTGAGAGAGGGGGAAGGGTTGCCCTCAACCAGACTAATATCACCTTTGGGATTAGGATCCAGACAGAAACACATTGACCCCAAACACACGCTCATGCACATACGCACACACCGAGTGTCTCAGACAGTGGAACTGCTTGGTCATAAAACAGGACTCGGCTGCACTGCATGACGCAGAGAGGAGCAGCAGAGATGCTGAGTCTGACAAGGCCCTCTAATTATCTTGCTGAGTTAAAGAGGGGAGCAGAGGAGACTAGGGAAGTTGAAGCGTCACCATGGTGAGCAGAAAGAGGAGCTAACACAGTGCTAGCTAGCTAGACATACTGTGCTGTTAATGCTGCAAGGATGAAGGAGTCTGTTTGCTACTAGGTGAACAAGCTGCTGAAAAAAAAACTATTGTCTGTTGCTAAAGCTGTATTTTCCCTGTCATATGTCAAGCAGGTTAGCCCTGTAATTGCATTTAACCCAACCATTGACATAGCTGCAGGAAGGGAAAGCCCAGAGCACCAATTTGGATAAAAATGACATCAGCATGCCAGACGGGGGTAAAAAAAAAAATTCACAAATCAAAGAGAAGCAGGACTGCAGGATCTCTGCTCAGAGTGAAACAGAAAAAAGGTCAAATTCAGAGAAGCTGATGGGCTTCGCTGGCAGGCCATCGGGAAAACTCCCCAAATAAGCCCACAGCATTAAGCCTGCTAATCCCCTGTATTATTGCAACATCTGTGAGGTCTAGAGAAGCTCTGCTAGTGATTAGCAAGACAGATGTAAACAATATCCTGGCTGAAAAGGACAGGAGAGGAGAGAAGAGGAAAGGGGAGGGCTTGGTTGATCTGGATAACACACTGCTGGATGGATAAGAGACCTAGAGATAGTTGGAGAGAATGTGGTGAATATAGAGCAGGTAGAGAGGGTAAGCATGCAAGGGGATTTAAGGGGAAAAAAGAAGAACAGGAAGTGGAGAATTAAGAAAAAGAGAGGCAGAAGTAATTTTGGAGGAAATCAGAAATAAGGAATCAGGTGTGATTGACAACAGGGGGTCTCGACAATGTCTGGTCAAAATAAGTCAAAGGTTGATAGAATACAGTAAATGAGGGAGGTGGAGGGAGACAGAAGGTGACAGCATGAGGGAAGAAGAAGGAGCAGATTGGGAGACGGCAGACACGGGGCCAGGCGTTCCCCAACCGGCTGACGAGACACCAGGGAGATGTGCCTAATTTATGCAGAGTTAGGCTGAGGGGCTGAAAAGTGGAGGATGCACGGGACTCCCTCTATAGTCCTGAGAACCAAGGGGAGCAGCAATGGGTGCAAACAGTGAGAGAGCAAGAGGGGCAAGGGAGAGGGAAGGGGGATGGGGGAGTCTCTTTTTTATTTTTTGGAGAGACAACAAGGGGGGCTGGGGGTGGGGGTGGAAGCTCCCTGCTCAATTCAGGCGAGACTGTCCGCCTGACGTCCCATTAAGGTTTGGGACAGGGCATGGGGAACGAGACGATGAAAGAGAGAGGGAAAGGCGCATGAGGGTAGGAGGAGGAGGAAAAGCAAGGGAGAGGCCATGCTTAACCCCCTCTCCACTAGAGATGCTCTTTCCCCCCACTCCAGTCTACTTCTCCAGTCTGCCTACCTATTAGATTCACAGGGCTGTCTATCTGCTTCTCTGCATACTAATTCCCCATTACCACATAGCCTTGAACATGAGCAAAGGACAGAGTCGGACTAAATCAGACACAAGTAGCCCAGCTGATAGGCTGGCTGTTTGAGAGCTAGAAGAGTACTTTAGCTGCCAGCCAGGCAGATTCACTGTGCCAAGTACTGGCCTTTGGAAACAATTATAGTGATAAAAAAAAGAAAGAATGTCTTTTTGTCATCAAAGACATTTTCCCGTGAAAAAAAAGCAGGAAAACTAAATCTGTGCATGAATAGAAACAATGTAAATGAACACTACAAAATATTAGCAGTTTTCATATCAAAACGTCAGTATCTACATCGGCCGTGTGTGTGTGTGCGAGTGTGTGTGTGTGTGTGTGTGTGTGTGTGTGTGTGTGTGAGTGTTTCAAGGGCCTAGCGACAAGCAGAATGGACAGCTAGGCAGGGTGATGGTTGAGTCTGGTGATGCAGGCAGACAGTTTAATGACAGTCCTCACCCCTGAACATACAAGCTAGTGAGCACCTGGTACACTTGCAGATGTACACACACTGTATGACATGTGCACATATATGTGTGATATATGGCATGGCGTTTTCAAAAAAGACACCAGGGCCAGTGAAAATAAGAGAGAAAGAAATCTTTCAGTGTATGACCCTGGAAACAACAGGAATAGGCTAGAAATGACTAACAGTTATCTCTTTTTTATGGTTACATTTTTTTTGTGTTTTGAGATTGTCACTCAGTATATTTATACATTTCGCTTTTTTATTTAGTTTAGACAGAGGACAATAAGAACTACATAAAACTGTCATTAGCAATAATAAATTAAATCTTGTTGCTGCTTTATAGTAACAGTGATGTTCTAACAGTCCACAGCAGAAAGTTATTCGCTCTACAGGAGCAAAGCCTTTTGTGATTTTTTTTCTAAATTTGTGCCTGGCCATGGCCTTGCATCTTGCAGCAGGACTCATTCAGGTCTGGACTTGTACTTGGTTCCCAAACAAAGACATTGAGAGACCTCATTAAAAAAACATGTCATTGGATCAGGCCTGGGCTGAATTGTGTGATTTTCCCTCCTACCATAAGTGACCGTGACTGAGCGTTGGGCTGAATGAGAGGCCAGATAGAGGCCTACCAATGGAGCGCCACGCTACATCCCTATGGGAACCACCCCTTCACAGAGGGGGGTACATTTAAGCTTTGTTGCTCTGTTAACACAGCTTTTAAAAACACCTCTTTATGGACTCAGCTAAACAAACTGCAGCCCCTGGTTTTCTCATGTCAGACGGAGATACTAAAAAGAAGAGAGCTACTGAAGGAAGGGGAAGAAGTTTATCATTCTGATTTGATATAAGAATTTTTTCATGCAAGTAAAACAAGGGGCAAACAAAAGTTAAAATGAAAAATATCATTTGGTTTTATTTGACATGAAATGAAAACTACCAAAAAATTGCTGTAGTCAAACCTAAAATTAATTTTAATCCACCTTCCATGGCTCACAAAAGTGAAGACAATACAAGCCTACGCAGGGAACTCAGTGCATCTGCTCTTCCTGCATCTAATCACCTGAGAACTGAACTTTGCAGCAGTTGGAGGCAGTGGAAGCAGGCCACTGACAAACTGCACCGTCTCACTGTGTCCTCTGGTACAGTCAGCACACACGTTTACCCAGAGGAATACAGACATTCTGCCACTGAAACAATAGGTTTGTGTGGGCATGTGTGTGTGTGCGTGTGAGACAAACATGCCTGTGAAACCTGGCCTGGGAGACTTAGTCAGTCTCCCAGGGCACCAAGGATGACAGTGAAATGAATAACAATGAACTTGCTGAGAGTCAAGTTCAGAACATTAGAGATGAACCAAAGCTGAGGAACACAGCTGTATACACACACACACACACACACACACACACATTTTTGTGTATTTCAATATGAGCACACCACAGAGAAGTACATCCACTAATATGAAAATGCACACAGACCTCCTCTTCTAGCTCTCTCGCCCCCCACCCCCTCTTCCCATCTTGCCGTGCACATGCAGCAAGGACCCCATCCTTGCTATTCTATTGCTGTCTGCTGCGTGCCTGATGAAAAAGCACAACGACATAGGGGTTGCACATGCCTAGAGGCAAGAAAACGCACATTTGTAAATCACAGCCCCAATATAAACAGAGGGTTTAATAGGGGTTTCTCAGGCGCGTTGGCAGGGGTCCACCTCTCCGTGTGCTTCACCAGCCGTGTTGCACATTTTACAGGAGAAAATGTGACTGAACAGCCTCCACCACCACTACCCAGCAGAGATGATGGTCTAAGAGGTAGAGAATGTATCTGAATACATTTGCATAAAGATTGAGCTACATTGTCAGGGGCGCTGCTGAGAATGCGCCATGCTCGTCATTGTCCCCAAAAAATCTGAGTAATGATTGAAATGTAGTGCCAAAGGTAGAGGACAGATAATACAGGAAATGGTCACTTTATTGTGAGAAGAAATGGGACCTGTGAGTTTTTTGAAGTCTGCTGGGAGCTCAGTGCTGCCGGCTCCCTTCATATCCGCAGAGTCCATACTGTATACCAGCAACACGTGCAGGGGAATGATACAGAGGATATGCAGCGCCATAAAACACAAATTACACAAATAATTTACAGCCTGTGAGACTCAGACTTAGGTCGGTAAGAGATTAGGTCAAGAATAGGTTTGTGACGAAATGCTAAAATAAACCAAATCTTATACAGATATGCAAATTCTAACACAAAAGCTGATTTTCCAACAGGCAAATCTGATCTCCACATTCAATGCATACTTTAATCACAATGTAATCGCACTTAATCACTGAGAAATACCCTCCCATTGAAATGTTTTGTTAAAAATGATGTTATAACTCCAGCAGATATCATAAACACAATTTATTTGAAAAAAGTAGCAAGGAAAACTTGTATTAAAGAATGTTCCTGGGTGAAATGACTTACTTCCTCCTGGCAAAAAAAACACTCTGCTAGGATATTTGGTAGTAGAGTGACTTCAAAAAACTGCAGATATGAGACCTTATTTCTTAACACACAGCACAGATATTTCAGCTGCAGATTGCATTAGAAGATAAACTGAACATATTTTACGGTAACAAATTTCGATAGGATTCGCGTAACCTTTTAATCAAATAGATGGGCTGTAAAGGTAAACGTGGCCTAAGGTAGAGAGTGGTTTGTGGAGAGAGCACTTTAATTTTGAAAATAAAAAACACGTAGTCTACAGAAGGAGTGTGGTGAAGCCCTGTGATAAACCTCTTGCAGATATAGTCAGCTAGCCAAACCATCCTGTCAGATCAGTGCCTGAGGAGAGGCAGAGGGGGAAAGAGAAGCAGTGAGAAGGGGAAGAGAGCAAAACACGGGTGAAAAGGGTCAGCAGGGAGGAAGGCTAAACCCCAGAAGCAAGCAAAAGATTGTGTGTGCAGTGCATTTATATTTCAGCATGGGTGTGTGTGCATGTGTGTACATATGTGTGTCAACCCCAGCTGGGCAGACATTTACTTGACATGCTGATAGGGATTTAAGCAGTGGGTGGGTGGTGTGTCTGACCAAGGTGAGTGAATGAGCAGAGAAGGGGAGCTAGTGGGGATCGGAGGATGATAGGAGGTGGGGGGGACCAGAGGGGCTCACAAAACTGCCGTTACTAAGCTTGATTTCAGCGCGAGTTGAGACGATTAAGAGACGATGGCAGAAATGAGAAGGAAAACAGGGGGTTAGGGAGGTGGGTTTTTGTAGCAGAACCCTCCAGGCTATGGAAGAGAAGGGGGACTAGTCTATTGAGGTGATGAGGGAAAGCGGGTCTTTCTTTCAGACAGTCTAATGAAGCATAAGTCCCAGATGAAGAATGGAAGCAGGCTACTGCAGGGTGGGTTCGCTTGCGCCTCAGCTCCTCTCTATTTCTCCCCTTTTCTCCTCTCTTTTTTCTCAACTCCATCCACATCGTCTCTTCCTCCTCTCCTCATGTGCTGCAGTCCCTCATCTTAAAGGGCTTACACTGTTTATTTGAAAGTGTTGTTACATTCTGCAAGCTCACGCACTCCAGATGATTTGATGAAATGGCAATGATATACAGACCAGCAGCATTCGACCAATAAAGAGGATTGCTATTGATGGGCACCTTCATCGAGAAAATGTGAGACACAGCAAAGCTACATATGAAATGAGCTAATGACCCAGCTACAGCACAGCACACTGTTTCAGAACAGGATTTTGATATGAATTTGTAAAAACTTACAATCATATGTGCTTGGATCCATCAAAGTATTTGAAACAGGTGCCTGTAAT
Source organism: Channa argus (assembly GCF_033026475.1). Lineage (NCBI taxonomy): Eukaryota > Metazoa > Chordata > Actinopteri > Anabantiformes > Channidae > Channa > Channa argus. The sequence continues at coordinate 7,155,969 of NC_090204.1, read as the reverse complement.
GGCTGACTCGCAATGCTGATTGTGCTGTGCACTTACAATAAACCTGAGCCGACTTTAAATTACAGGAGGCAGCCGACTGAGACAGACAAGGGGGGGCTGTCAAAGTGTCTGACGGGGTTTGACTGTGTCTGGCTGGGGGTTGTTTGACCAGGGGGTTGACTGGGCTGCAGGACTGATTTCTGGCTCGATTTGACTTAGGGCCGGCTGGAGGCTGACTGAAGGGGGTTGGGTTCCCCTGCTTCTCGGCTCAACTTGTCCCCGGAGCGAAGCAATAAGAAGCAGCTTATAAAATAAGCAAACATAGAGGTGGCTCACAAGCCAGTCAGCCAGTCAGGGATGAACGGCCGACGTATGCTGCACACCCGCACACACAGCAGCTTTCTATCATGCAGTGATACCCCACACACGCCCCTGACCTTGACCCTTAATGTCTTTCCTAACCTGTTTTTGAATGGAAGCCAGTGCAGCTGGAGCATCTAGGCATGACCTAGCCGCAACCCCACCCATTCCACCCTACCCGTGTCGACATCACAAACCCCTCATCGCCTAAACATTTAACTTGTTCCCACGCTTGATGGCGGTGACGCTGTCTCTGCATTTAAATGGAGCAATTTAAAATTTCTGTGGCCACCATAGTCCTGCCTGTCTGTTTCTAAGGGCAACAATATTTCCGTGTTTTTTCTGTGATTTGTGTGAATCACCTGCTCAGTGTGTTTTATTTTTAATTCAACATTCTCTTCCCCCCAGCCAGTTTTATTCCTCTTTGCTTTATGTCTCAAATTGCATCTGTAGTCTCCCTCATATAAACCATTCAACCTGAGAGTGTGTGTGTGTGTGTGTGTGTGTGTGTGTGTGTGTGTGTGTGTGTGTGTGTGTGTGTGTACATGTCATTCAGGGGTTCAAACCCCTCCACCTTCACATTTTCATTATGGCCAAATCTCAGGCCTGTGCTACACTAGCGTGGCCTTTTGCTGGCGAGCAGGCAGTTTAATCACACATACACCACTACTCCATTTTCATTTCCTTTTCATACACCCTCCATTCCACTCTGGCTTCATAATTCTCCCTTCAGAGCTGTCTGGCCCATCTGAGTGTTTGCAGCCTGTTGAAATGACATAATCAGTGACTTGGATAAATGCCCGACTGTTTTGCACCGAGTCTATAATCAGACTTGGGGCTCAGTGTTGCAGTTCTGTGGAAACAGCAGCAACACTTGACTCAGGAATTCCTTCCTAAGAAAGGTAGTTTCACAAAGGAATTTGCTGGAATATCAGTGAAGTGCATCTTGACAAAATGTTTGCGGTTACTAACAGAGACTGAAAAAGCTCTTGTCCTTGAATGACTGGCAAACAAATTTTTAAGAAGTTGATGCCTTAATCATCATGATTACTGGAAAGGGTTTGAAATTTCAAATAGCTATGCTTTTAGGAAATAACATCTGTTTTTAAAATAAAAAAATCGAATGTTTGGAAAAAGCAAATGTACATATAGTATGTGTACAAATTGTATTACATTAGGGGAAAAACTGTCACTACAAGTATTTGTGATTATTTAAGCTCAACAGTCTCTTCAAAATAAAATGTTATTATTTGTGCATAGCAAATCACTGTAATGCTACAATACAAGTGTGTTTGTTTGAGGAAAAAAATACATGAAAAGTGTGATTAAATATGACCATGTGCGGTGTATTTAGAAGATACCATCACACCTTTTTAAATTTCAGATTTCTCATTTAAATGATCAAGTGGTTTGAGCAGAATTGTTTGTTTGGCCACAACAAAGAATGAAAGACGTGTGGAAGGGGCTGGGATGAATTGAGCGACGGCTGTAAATGCTTTCAGCAACTATTACTTCAGTGGGTGGAACACATTCAATCAATACCTAAGCAAATAAAAAGCAGTGGGCAGTCAGAATGAGAAAGGCTGCAGCGGACTGGATGACAATCACGCACAAATGAACAGTCCGTCGTGAAATGACTTCAGGTAAATGATTAGGAAATACACCACAAAATGTTGGCTATGTAAAATGTAATTTTAAAAACTGTCTAGCAATAAGGGTTTAAAAATGGTGTGACTTCAAGAGTTTCAGATGATAGATTTTAAGTTTTTATTGTAGTAATAAAATTTATTATTATAATTATTAAATTGCTAAAAAAAAGTGATATAAAACATTATTTGGTTTGTTAAAGACAAAGGTTTGATATGGTAGGTAGCGCTACAGTATGTGGTTTTCGCAGCTGAAAGTCATGGACCTAGAATGAAGACGGAAGGTTCTGTCATTCTGCTCAACTCTTATGAAGTGTCATAAAAACACAAAGACACACACCAGGAAAAGGCCACGCTACTGTAGCTCTGGCCTGAGATTTGGCCAAAAGAAAATGTGAAGGTGGAGGGGTTTCAACCGCCTGAATGACATGTATACACATACACACACAAACACACACACACACACTCACACAGGTCTGAGCTCTTTGTGTCTGAATTAAGCATCAATTCAGCAGCGTGAATGTGATCAGAAGGAGATGGTGTTGGAGAGTGTGTCCTTTTTATCCTGTGAGTAAGTGTGAATGGACATATTTGACCATGTGTGATATGGATTGCCATGCAAATGTGTGTGTGTGTGTGTGTGTGTGTGTGTGTGTGTGTGTGTGTGTGTGTGTGTGTGTGTGTGTGTGTGTGTGTGTGTGTGTGTTCATATGGTATATATGTGCATGAGCATGAATGTGACAAATATGGTGGCTCACTAGCATATGTGTTTGGGTGTTAAGCTTATCTGCTTTATATCTGCTGTATAAAACATATGGTCTCCTTTGTTGTTATGATTATGCAAACTAGGTATATAACAGCTCAACTCTGTTGGTCCTTCAAAGACCACACAAATTACTTGGATAGACTTAAAACCCACCTTCCTTAGCTTGGCCTTGATTCTTGTCCCCCTACCCCTACAGACACACACCGGCACACACAAACACACACATGGAGATTTAAAGTATAAACACTTTAGAACTCCAGTTTCCATTATAAGGCAAAGCCTAATTTTGCCAAGTATGTAATAAACTTTGCAAACAAAAAACAGATTAATTCAAAGGTACCAAAAAAAGGGTAAAATAAAATCAAGATAAAATCTGAATCACTGGTGCCTCGCTGTCAGCTCTGCACTACCAGGTCTGAGCCTACCTGTCTGTCTTCCTGACTGCCAATTTCCCCACAAAAGGATACAGTATAGCCTGCAGTTCCTCCAGGCCATCTACAGCTGGGATGGGCTCTTACACTAACCTGCTCAGCAACACCCCGGCCTCATCATTGTCACTGTAGGCTGATCAGACATTGATGCTTGATTAAAAGTGCCTAAGTCCAGTAAAGATGATGATATCAGAGGGGAATCGGCGTTTTGTGGATCGGTAAATGACACCACACATTACCACACACTTGAAAAGATCATTTAATTCCCTAATCTCCAACGATTTTACAAGAGGAAATTATAGCCTGTTTTATATTCTACCACATATTGAAATGTTGCATAAAAATGTATTTGTTGCAATCTTGCACACAAAGATATTCAATGGTCTGTCTTTAGATTTTTTTTTTTTAAGAGAGGATTACTGTCATCTACTTCACACTTTTTGCAATTCACATTTACTTAACCACACTCCAATTCTTACACATTAATATCTGTTCAGTTACTTAATACACAGATGGAAATTTTAACACAAAGTAGCAAAAGAAACAAATGTAATATTTGTTGCTGAAGTAAAATAAAAATCTGTAAAGTTTTGGTGTTGGCTAAGACCTGTGTGTCTCTTAACAAAATAGAACAGTGATTGTGCACTTTGGTCCTTGGGTACACTTTGTCATAGGTTCTTCCTCAGGGAAAACATATGACAGAGGTGAGGGTGTGTGTGTCTGTGTGTGTGTGTGTGTGTGTGTATGTGTGTCATCCTCCAGTTTTTGCTGTGAAGTTCAAGGCTACACCAAAGCAGATCTTCAGAGTGGATGATTTCCACTATTTCCACGACACAGACAATTCACCAAAACACCTTTTCCAATAGTTAGCACTGACAGGTGAAAACAGCCACAAATGGCACAGGACTGCACAATGAAATGGACAATTGCACAAACACACACAACTACAGAGCACAGAGGCACATAAACACACGTACACAACAGCAGCAACAGAGGATCCATCAGCACAGCTAACACCACATTAAGACCATAAAGAACCAATACATCTCCTGTTCCACGTACACAGCCCATATCCTGCTGCTTCTGCACTGATACCCCTGATCCCCCTGCGCTTTGACAAGGCGTAATAAAGCCTGTATGAAGCGCTGCATTGTGTGGGGAGAACACAATGTTGCATGCTGAGTGCTGTGAGAAGGGCGTACACCACTGGGTCCCACGGCGCAGCGGCGCACCAGGGCCTATAGCAGGGAGTGCTGAGCATGCTAATGAGGTCATTATGTTTTGCCTCTCCCTCGCTCCCGCTCTCTCTTACAGTGTGGGCTTTGCCTGTCAGAGGACGCAGGGTACCCTGGTAATGCAGCCAACCGCAGATGTCACATATGGCACAATGAGAAGACACATGACCGTGTCTGAATGAGTAACGGAGAGAAAGACGAGGTGACGCTCTATTTTTCAGTTAGCTTTCTCAAAAGCGAGAAAATTGCATCAGTGATTTGCATGTAGAATAACGTGAGCTTAAAGAGAAGTAAAGAGGAGGGCAACAACAGCCAACATTCATTTGCTAATTGTTCAATCAGCAATGTGTATTCAATCAGCAACCGCTCAGGATTGTACTTCCTTTTTTCCTTTTGCACTAGCATGATTATATACAGTCGAGGTTTAGGGGTTAAGTATCAAGCACATGCAAATGCAATTAGAAGATATTTGCATAGCCGTTAACAATTACAGGGCAGATGGCAAACTGCGGGCATTAAGCGACCGAGCGCCATCTTGGCTGAGACAGCTGGCAGACAAGAATCGGCCATTTTGTAAGCATGGGTCGCTGCCAGGCTGAGGCATAGCGAGGCGCCAGTTTCTCTCTGTGTGCCAGGAGATTGGCAGATGAGGAGGAATCACGCTTTAATACCCTCCCTGGTACAGGCATCGACAACGAACTCCTCCAACAGTCAGTGACAGTATGATCACAGCCCGAGGCTCCTGTTGTGAGCTGACTGATGAGTCAGCTACAACACAACATGTGTGTGTTCACCTTAAAAACACAAATGCACCTCTGAGCAGAGATGGTACATTATCATAACAGTGTTATTGAGAGGGGATATATTCCTATTTCTATTCTTAATTTCCTTGTTTAGTTCAATATTGCTATAAGAATGATTTCGTTCCTTTTTTGTTTATCTCAAAATTGACAAATTATGTTATTGTACTCACCAGCAAATACGAATCCCGTTGTGATCTCTGTAAGATTTGATTTTCAACAACTGTCCATCTTTCCTGTAATGTCCTTCTGGGTCCATGAATACATGTCTTCTTGCATGACCTCTGATGTTTCTATGACTGCAATTAAAACAGACTCGTCTTTCTTCCCTTTTTACTTCAAAAGGCTATAACCTCTACACTGCTATTAAGCCAGGTATTTTCATTCCTGTGAGTTCTGCCACTTGTCTTTAGTCACTAGCAGTTTTGCTTAAACATCAGAAGAGCAAGTCTCTTTGTGTGGAGAAAGACTATTGAAAATGTGCAGGAGAAAAAAGTCAGATGAAAACCTAAGTAGTATCAGAGAAAAGGAGGGGGCACTGAACAGGTACAACTGCTTTCCTTTTTATCTTTCATTCAATTAGCAGCCATTCACTTGTGCTGCCATGGGATCCCTACTGCACAGCAGAAAGTGGACTTCGGGTGCTATTTCCACACAGAGAGGGAGAAAGAGAGCGAGAACGAGAGAGAGAGAGAGAGAGAGAGAGAGAGAGAGAGAGAGAGAGAGAGAGAGAGAGAGAGAGAGAGAGAGAGAGAGAGAGAGAGAGAGAGAGAGAGAGAGAGAGAGACCGAGGGGTATAAAAGCCCGGGCCCGCCTTCCTCTCTTCCACCTTATAGATCAATACTGCACTGCCATATCCTGTGATGGGAGCTGCTGTAGTGAGAGTAAGAAAATCTAAGGCAAAAAGACAGGTTGTGTCTGATACAGTGGATGAGAGAAAATGTTCAAATTGTCCTTTCACCCTGGCTCATGAAGTCGCAGGAATTTTGTGCGCGGTGCGCTTGCAAGTGGGACTGAGCAGAAACGTCCTGTGTACTGTCTCAGATGGACCCTATTCAAACATTTAAGGTGGAATGAGTAATAAGATGGGGGTAGGGGGAAGAAAAAGAGACCCCCCCGACATCTTGTGTTATTCTTCTTCCGTTTCTCTCCCTCCCGCGCTGTTTCCATGTCTCTCTGACAAAGTTTTATCAAGTGGTGTTGGACGCAGCGAAAAGCCCTCCGGCTGAACCACACACAAAGACTCTCTTTCTCTCTCTCTCTCTCTCTCTCTCTGGCTCTTCACTCTCCCTTTTTCTCTCTGTTTTACACACACGTGCACACATATTGACACACACACTGCATGTGGGGTGGATGCGAGGTTAGGGCCCTGGCCCTGGCTGGTGCTGGGACTGTTGGAGAAAGATAGAAGGAGAGATGGAGAGAGGAGCTGGGAGCAGTGGTGGTGGTTGGTCCCTGGGCTCTGAGGCCTGCAGGCGGTGCTGGGCAACCTTTGCTAGCCTCTCTCCTCTGTATTGATTTCTGCTGCTCTGCGCTGCTCCACTCTGCCGCGGAGGCTCCTAGCCGGCGGGGAAGAGCGCTCGGCTCACCCGCCTCACCTGCCTCTCTCCTGGCTTGGCTGGCCTAGCCTGCCCACTTTGCCGCAGCTTTGGCTGGCCCCTGCTGCATCCTCGGGACCCCTGTATGCAGCACTGGTGCCACAGGAGGAAGGCAGCCAGAGAGCCCATGGCGATCCACAGCTGTGTTCACCTGCTCTGGGTTCACCCGCTTCGAACCGCATCCTCGAACTGCTTCTATCCTTCTCTCCCTCCATCCTTCCACCCACTCTGCTTCTCTTTTTCCTCCTCCACTGCCTCCTCCTCCTCCTCTTCTTCCTGCTGTACACAAACAACCAGAGACAGAGATGGAGAAAAAAACAACTTAATCTTAACTTTCAGCATTTTACCCACTCTGACTGTCAATCCTGGTCTTTGATCAGCGAGAAGTCGGAGGTGAGGATTCTGGCATCCTCCCTCAGCCGGTAATATGAACCTGCTAACCTTAGAGAGCAGAAACTGCAGGGATTGGAGGCCTGAGAGTTAAGTGTGTCAGGCATAGAGATACTGGCTGCCAAAGGTACTCTCAGCTATTAGATTGTGATGTGCTGCAGATAGCACAATATAGCAGGAGTGGGCCTATTATAAAAATCACCACTACGTCAATAGAATACATTAGAAATATTTACAGGAAAAGTTTTTCTTCAACAACTACCCTCTTCTGCTCTGCTTCGACAGCAAAGGCCCACTGAGTTTTATATTTATTTGCCCTTGATATTTATAGATAACAAAAGCAACATTTAAAACTGACAGGATATTTCAAACTACCTCACCCAGCTCCGTTTATGCCTTAGTGAATGTGAAGGAATGGAAATGTTTGGCTGGACCTGTGGTGCTCTATAGAAACTTTGTCAAAGAAAACATCTCATCCTTTTGTATCATCCAGAATTATTCAAATGGGTTCAGCAGCCCTCTTCTTATGATAATAGCAGCTGGGGGGAAATTTCTTAAAGGATTCATGGTCCTATTGTGTTCCTCAACAGAGAAAGAGCCGTGGCCAAATTCAACCCCCACCACCCTACATTGCACCATCGCACCAACCACACCATCTCCAAAACATTCTAGAGCACTGACAGCCCTTCTGTCCACCTCTCTCCTCCCCTCGAAAGGCCTGAAAAAGAGACTAAAACCCACGGGCCGACTGCCAGGGGAATAGAGAAGTAAAGTGCAGAGATTTAGAGTCAGTGGGCCGGCAAGGCTTTGGAAGTTAGAGCTGTCTGTTAAGGAAAGAGCAAAGGAGGTGCAAGAGTGGCGTGGGGGGTTACACAGTTGGGACAAGAGAAGCAAGTTTGAGAAAGGGGGGAGAGTTGAGTTAAGGGGACATGGATGGGGACCGGGGGTGCGGTGCATGTCTCAGACACAATAATACTATTCATTGGGCTCAGACATGGGTGTTAACTCCCCTCTGCCAGAGCACAATGGGACTCGGCGGCATTCAGGCAGCCTTGGTGATATTGTTAGTTCAGGGCTGCATTCTCCCTGCCGCAGGATAGAGCGCCTGCATTGTACCCGTCCGGCAGGATGGATGGAGGGAGGTTTGAGAGGTGAAAGCCAAAGAAAGAAAGAACAGTATGTTTGTCTATATGTCAGTGCTGAAGGAGAGCGGGGCAGAGGGAACAGAGGGAGCGCAAGGTGGGGAGGGGTGAAAGGTGACTGGGGATGTTTTTGCCCCATGGCATTGGACTTGTTTGTTCCAAAGAGGGAAAAAAATAAACTAGACAATAAGACTGCAAGAAATAGGCAATAAATATTACTCAAGCAGCTGAGTGCAGATGTAAAGAGGCATTAGAGGGGATGGAGACACAAATGGAGCGAGCCAGCAATGGTGGCATTTTTATGAAGGTTTGTATGCGGCTACAGAGTTTAGGTGCATTCTGCTCATACACCTCAAAAGAGGGAGAGAATAGAAGAGTGGAGTAGGGAAATGACAAAATGAGAAGTGTGGAGGTTGCTGCTGTTTATCAGGTGACTTCAAACTACCAAAGACCTACTTTCCTGAAGAGATGAGGAGAGGAGAGAACTGTTAATAAATGCAAGCCCAGACATACAACTACAAGTACTGCAATTTTTAGCAAAATTTCAAAATAATTAGCAAAAGAAAAAAGGCCTCAATGTGCTTTTCTATCTACTGCTGTTATTTACATAACAGTAGACAACGTTATTAAAGTAGCGTAGGTCAAACCTCCAATGGGCCATGTGTAAAAAGTGACATGAATACATACATTACAATGAAATTTTGCTTTAATTTGAGGAACGCTACAGTATTTTCATACATCTGATGTTTTCTTTTGCTGCTATGCTTCTCATCAGTGGAGTGGAATCTTCAAACCCAGTTCCATGCACTTAGTCACATTTCATTTTATCAAGTATCCATCAACTTTTCACTTAAACCTTTATGCAAAATTTGAAAATGTACATAAAAAATGCGGAGGGAAATGCACTTATGGATATTGCCTTGCACTCCTAAATATTAAACTGCTAGCCACTGCTGCTGTTGATAGACTTAAAAAGTACTTGAAATGAAGCAGGTGACTGTGCAGCTAAGTGATTAATAACCTAAGCCATTTTAATATCAATTTTCATATCATATGGTGTTTGTGGTAAATTTATTATTTGAGGGGTTTGGACATTCCATGCGATTCCCAGAAAACTGTGAGACAAAATGATTAATTAATAAATTTCAAAATCATAAGTAGCTCTATCGCTAAAATCACACAAAAAAATGTTAGGCATGTTAGCCATAGGTTTAAAATTTTACATTTACTAGTGACAACATAGTGTGATCCAAAAGACATCGTATTGTTGTCCTTTGGAAGCTGCATTCACTAACATCGGCCTCCCATGGGACATTTTATGACACTTCAAGCTGATCTACAGCAGGAGTAGAGCACTGGCAAAGATGAAAATTAATACATAAAGGGATGATGTATGCACTGCTTTACACACATATATCGAAACACTTACTCTCTAGAAACGCTGCTCCTTCTGCACAGAAAAACCTGCTTTTATGAAGAGTACTTTGTTTGTTTCCCCTCTGGTAAACTCCAACCAACTGTTCCCATAGCAACCATACCTGCTCATTCCTTGTGTGAATGTGTGTGAACGAGAAAATGAGGGAGCGAGAGAGATATGAGGGGTTGAATGGAGGGTTAAAGTAGGACTCCATGATCTTAAAGGTCGCCTTCACTTATTTTGAACTTGCTTCTTTTGTTTCTAGTTTGGGTAATAAGTGTACATAAATGACATTAAAAGTCCCTTTGACTTCCCTATATTAAAATATTTCTCTACTTTTAGCTGAAAAATGCCTCCAGATGACATCACTAGGAGGACAATAAGCTCAGTTTATGTGTTCTTGGTGCTTATAGAGTTTGTGATCATGGTCAGCCTGCATTTCCAGAGCTCTTCTAGATGTCATCATCTGAACTCCTAATAATGAAAAACTCCTCTGGGTGATGTAATCTACAGGAGATTTTCAGCTAGAAGCAGATACATATTAGAATTTAGGGAAGCCAGAGGTTGTTTAAAAGAATCAATGTACATATACGTTACATTTAAACTAAAGCAATAGGAAGCAATTTGAAAATTAGTGAAAACGCCCAACAGATGTGTCTATATAAGGGTGCTTGTGTGTGTGTGTGTGTGTGTGTGTGTGTGTGTGTTGTTAGAAGGTGGTGGAAGTCGAGTGAACCCATTAGGGTAAACCTCAATAAATACTTTTCTTTAGTAAGCCCAACTTGATGTGTGGATGATTAAGATGTCTAAGAGCAGCAAGTTAATCCTTCCCAAACCATCTAGCCCAAAGAAATCTAATACAAATTTGAGTGAGTGAAAACAAAACAGTAGAGGTTGCCCTCTTTTCTCTATTTTCTACAAGTAGAGCGAGAAAACCGATGAGCAAAATAAGGACGGAGAGTAGCTTCCTTCACTAGAGAAATGTAAAAGCTTCTGTGAATGAAATAATGAACAAGCTATTCATCAGTAAATCGACAAGCAATGATGATGACGGAATGGCAAAGAGAATGTTCATCTAGCATTAGGTTTACTGTATAGCCTATTTTAATCAAAATATTTCCGCATTTGAACTCATTCAGATCAAGTCACTATGTTTCCCTGCTGTGTAATCTGTTGGTACAGCAGCTCTGGACCCCTTGTGAAATTCATTCATACCTGATAGAAAAATGAAAGTACAACAGAATTGGTGGGTTCCACAGATTCTCCTAAATTGCTTTCACATTAAAAACAAATCTGTTTCTATGAGTGGTTCTTGAATGAGGCATACATACACACTTATTCCTAGTCATCTGCATTCACTCTCAGCAGTCTGTGGTCAAAGTGGCCTCCTCAGATTAGGAAAGAGCCAGCAGTATGATGTTGGGTTGTCAGGCAGGCTGGGGGCTGGCTGGGGTATGGCTCTCATCAGGGGGCTGATGCCCTACAGGGGTGGCTGAGGTAGTAAGGGTACTGGCCATTGTCCATGGTGCAGGGATTACACTGGTCAACCAGCACAGACAATGTACCCCTATCTTGAGATGGGAGGACCAACTTGCTCTCTACCAATGATAGGGGCAGTCAACTGATCACTAACTTAATTAAGGAGAGAAGAAAGTCAGAGCAGAAAAGGGTGACGCAGAAGACTAAGGGAGAGCTGAGAATAGGTAAAGGCTGAGGTGATGAAAGGGGAGCAAAAGAAGAAAAAGCGGGAGCAGAAGAAAGCAGTGCAAGGGGGAAAGAGACACTAAAATAATCAGAGGCAACGAGTTTAAAAGAGAGCAATGGGAAGCAGAGGAGGGGTGAAGAGAAGGCTTCTCTAGCAGAGGATTAGGGGAGAAAAGATGAAAGGATCAGGTCTTACAGAGGACAGGAAAAATGCCAGGAGAGCTGGCCAGAGGAGGGAGACCAGCGACTCCGAGCAAGGAAATCAAGCAAGAGGGAGGAAGAAAAGAGGAAACGAGCTCATGTGTCCATGACCTCGAAGCCCTGGTGGAGGAGTCACTCAGGGCCTTTTTAATAACAGGGGCACAATGTGAAAACTCCTTATCTGTTTCCTATTTATGCCAGAGCACACACACACACACACACACACCTCTTCAAACCAATGGCAAATGCAGCAGCATAATTCTATTACTGAGGACGGTATTAGAGGATGTTTAGGGGACAGTTAGCGGCTCCAGGTAGCACAGCTCAGACCCACTGCACACAGATATGGCTCTGCAACACTTAACAACAGGGATTTGGCAGCACTGTTGATTGAACATGCCAAATCCCATTTGTTAGAGGGCTGGGCGCGTTTGTATTGACACTCTGTAACCTTGTGGCAGCATAAAAAGCAGACCTCAGTGTGCATGTGTGTGTGTTTTCCTGGCGGGCAGGTGGGTGGCACACTTCAGCTGGGTAGGTGTGTTGGTGTGAGCTCCCTTCCTCTCCATCCCAACATCCTTCCACCTATATATTGCCGTCTGCCTCAATTCCTTCTCTTTCCAAAAAAAGGTGACAAGAAGCAGATAGAGAGGCTTTCTCAACACTCCTTTTCTGGCTTTCCCTCCCTTATGATTCCCCCCTCCCTCTATTCCTTCCCCTATGTTAGAGCTGCCAGACAGGAGTGCTCAGCAGGTCTCCGAACGTTATTGATCCTGAGAGCAAGCCGGTCGGGGAGTTAGTGTCTCTCTCTCTCCCTCTCTCGGTCTTTCCTCCTGCCATCACACCCTCATCCCCCCAACACAGCCCGCAACTTTTTCCTCACTTCCCCCCCCCCCCCCCCTTTAACAAGGTTAAAGAACTCTTATAAAATAGGGAAAAGGGGGCCGCCTGGACGTTATCTGACTTCATGAAAGAAATCCCCTCAGGCCACTCCACTAGAGGAGGATGCTCTTCACCAGACCCAACTGTGTACGCACACACATAACACACACTGTGGCACCAAGCAGCGGCCCACTCAGAGCCAGTCAGAAATAGAAAGTAGCATGTCCAGTTTGGTACACAGCATAAGGGCAATCAGGACTAGAAATGAGGAGGATGGATGCACATGCAAGGCAAAAGGAAGTTTGGATTTGAAAATTTTTCTGAACAAGGTCAAATAGGAGAATTTCAGTACTGAATTATCAGGAAGCAAAGTTTCTACGAGTCAATTAACTTTAATTGCTGCTTTTAATTTTTAATGTTAATAAATTATTTAATAATGACCAATATAAGTTATAAGACTTGACAGGATCAACCTTTGGGTTTACAGGAGGACAGTAACCTATTACCAGACGGTAACTGACTGACAATTCATTCAACTGGAGCTACGGGAGCTTAAAGATAAGACAAGTCATGCTGGAGGAGGAAAAACACCAGTCAAAAGGCATTTTCATATTGCTGCTGGCGACACAAACATTTTACAGCTGAAATGATGAAGTGATTGATTAACTAGCTGACAAAAATGTATTAATTCGGATTAATTGTTCCTTCCCTCAGTTAAATATGTTTAGTGCTTTTCTATGTTGTCATAAATTTACTGGTCAGTAAGATCTGCGTCACTTACCCGCAGTCGCTGTGACTTTTAGTTTTTCATTCTCATACAGTTTACAATATTAAATAGTCCACTTGGAGGTTTTGAAATTGTTTTTCTTATTTAGGACATATAAAGCAGATTTTCCAACACAAAAATTACCGTCAGATTTTATCAGTTGCACCTAGCTAACTAATTAAGCTAACAGTAGCTCCAGCATTTAGCTGTCACCCAAAAGATCAACGGCTTTCAGCTTGTCCTTTCAGAGGTCACCACAGCGGAACATGTTTCGCATTTTGATTTGGCACGATTTTTAACGCCAGATGCCCTTCCTGCCGTAACCCTCCCATCTTATACGGACTCGGGACCGGCACCGAGGTGGCCCTTGGTGGCTGGGCGGGGTCACACCTGGTGTGGTGGGACCACATCAGATCCAATACACATGTCGCTCTCATGTGCTATGGTTCCTGTACACCACATTCAAAGATGGAGCCCAATAATGAATGAAAATATTATAAATATTGAAAGATTTAAAAGGGGGTTTTTTGCTAACTGTTGTGCCCTGTCAACATTTTTATAAACATGTGGTTCATAAGTGAATTTTAAATTACCTTGATTGGCCACTGGGAGAAACTGGCAGCAAGATTAAGCCCTGATGCCGTATCGAGAACGTGTTGCAAATCTATGATTCAATCCCATTTCGAAATGTACTTAAGTACAATGCTTGACCCACTCGCTAGTTACAATTATTAAGCCAATATTAGACATTTGCTGTGTGAGGTAGGGTTTTTGTGAATGCATACTTTTTAATTTTCCAAAATAAAACTAAATGAATGATTGCAAAAAATACTCAGCTTCTTTACAGAAACATGAAATAATTCTTGGTTGCATCCCTGGTTGTTTTAATTATAAGATATAACATAAAAATCATTAATAAATAATTCATTACCGTTAACAGTTTATTTTGTTACAACAAACAAACCCTTTACAAAGAACGCCTTGTTAGAAAGTGGTGCCAAAAATGCACAATAAAAACATAAAAAGATGTACACCTGAAAAGTTAGTTTGCACAAAGCCACTATATCCATTTTTTCGTCCATAATCCATTCATAGAGAGGATAGGCTGCATTTTTTGCATTTCCAGCCTTTTAGAGACTGTAGCAGCTATTGTCGCTGTTTGTAAAAAGACTGAATATGGCTCAAAATTTGAGGTACATCCTGTCTTCCATTGTTACATTTTCCACTGCTTTCGCTCTCCGCTATAAAGGCCTGCCGGCTACAACAGCCGGGCAAATACACACAGCAGCACATTACAGAGCCATACCTTCCCCTCCCTTTGTGCTCAGTAATTGCCACAATGCATCTTCTCGTCCAGCTAATTAAGTGAGTCTTACCCATTGTCTCCCAATGCTATCACCTCTTCACTCAGCCAGAGAGAGAGGGAAGGAGAGAGAGGGAGAGAAAACATATTAAAGCAAGGGATGAAAAGACCAGAGGGGTAGAAGAAATCCAAGGCAAGAAGTTCAAGTAGAGACAAGGTAAATGAGGAAGACATACGTCCATGTCCTAGTAAATGTCTACCAGTTGAAACAGTATCTGTTGTTGTCAGAAGATTTAAAGCCAATATCAGTTTTAAGATAACTACGATATAAGTTCTCCAACTGGTAACTGTGATAGAGACATGTGTATTGATGTACTTAGAGATAATGAATAAACAAAATTACACTAGAGCATCCTGCTCCTTACTCCTCAGATCAAAAATGAATTTTTACATATTGATGTTTGACCTTTACTGTGCAGAACGGTGCATGTGCAGAGTTTGACACTACTGCTAAAGGAGAAAAGTTTTTCTGTGCTCACTTCAAATCTGAGTTTAAGACGCAAAAGCAGGATTTGTGATATTGCTACTAGTTTGGAAGCCGATCATGGCCCAAGAGCAGCTCACACAAATGTGGATGTGAAAATTTCTAAGGGTTATACACACTAAGAACAGACTTCAAACTAAAGTAAGAGGCATCTTGTGTTTACTAGTTAAACTTTCATTCATTTAAGACTAAATGAATAGTCTTATTAACTGCAATCATTCTACACAAAAACGGGAAATACAGTTTGATAACGCATCATGACATAAATCTAGATAAGAGTCATTCTTGAATTGAAACTCATGCCATAACTAACACTGAAACAGATACAGGAGGGAGCCTGGGTGTTTAACTACTTCCCATGTCTAAAAACAGAAAGGAAACATCAACAATTTCTCTTTGAAGACTGAGCTTTTACCAAAATCTATCACATAACCTCATAAAGACCTGAAGAAAGGATTTTGTCAAGTTCATTCAGAGAGAGTGCTGAATACCACATGTGTAATAGTGTAGACATTTCCTAATATTACGTGATGCGTTGTGCTGTCTAATGCAATAATTAGCCTACATTAGCTTTATATTCCCTTGACTTCACCGCATCTGTGCACAATAATGGACAAATTGAAGAAAGTGAAAACAGGTGCTTTTGTTTCTTCTTCCTCTTTATATCTTCAGTCCCTTTGTGAGACCAACTGAGGACTTGGTCTGAATTATAGGAGGACACAGACCAGCAGACTCATCTAAATTCCGCTTCTCTTCAGAGTTGCTAGGAGAGGCCCCCATAACACACACACACACACACACAAACACACACACACACAGACACACACACACACAATGTTTCTATGCCCAAGTCCACTCACTGACCTCTGAGGCCAGACACCCTCATCCCAACACACCAATGCCCCCCCCCAAAAAACCCTCCCAACTCTCAACCCCTCCTTGAACCTCAACCAATACCACCGCCCCCTTCCCTCCTTTTCCTTCCCACACTCAAGTTCCTGTCACTGATTGACAGGCAGACAGACAAGTACGATGACATCATGGTGGAGAAAGCAAGAGTGAGAGAGGAAGGGGACTGCTTGCCTGTCTGCCCCCAAAACCCACACAATACAGCAGGGCATCTGGCAATGGGTGGTGGAGAGGGGGTCTGTGAGGACAAAGAATTTACATGTCCCTCCATGGAATATGATTATGGTTTGTAAATGGTGGCTGAGACATGAATATGTGTAGAGTAGAAAAGGGGTTGGGATGTGGTGGTGGACAGCACACCTGTAGGTGCACATGGTGAAGACCCCGACAGATCTATTCTGAGACATGTGAAGATGTGTAACATGGCTGTTATGAAGTGAGAAAAACACAGAGAGGGTTAAAAAAATCTCAAATAATCCTCAAATGTTTTAATTTTCATGCTGATTGTTCCCCTAAAAAACTGCAAATACAGCTATTGATGTGACAAAATCTGTGTGTGTGTGTGTGTGTGTTTGTGTTTGTTGAGACACATCACTTTCAACATGTTAATTTGTAGGATCTAATACGAAACAATGGTGCCAACGAGATAGAAGTTATTTTCATAATGCTCTCTGTCTCACTCTCTCTGCAGCGGCCCCCACCTCTCTCTGTCTGAGAGGCTGTCTACTTGCTGTGTCCACACAAGTGTGTGTCTGTCTGTGTGCATACGTACATAAAACAAATGAGCTGTGCATATGTATTGTGAGAGTCCACAGGCCCGGTGTATATATTAGAAATGTGACTTGACCCTGGCAGGCTGAAGCAGGGTTTCTGCCTCGTACTGGGCGTGGGAAAAAGGGGAGACCTATTTTCACAGCTGCTCCGGTCGTTGCATTGAACCAATGGAGGCCCCCACTGTCACCCCACCACCGCCATCGTCTCTGACCTGCCTCTGCCGCTAATGCCCCCCCTCACCCTCTCTCTTGCCCCCCTTTCCCATTCAATCTGCAGCCTGCTGCCTTTCAGTGGACCCCCGTCCCTCCCTCCTGCTCTCTATTTGTCACCCCACCATCACAGCCACCCCCGAACTTTAATACTGCCACCTCACCATTCAGCCACTGTGCATTCAGATGCCAAAAGGCTTCTGCAATAAGGAGTGGAAAAAAACAACACAGCCTACTGAATAATCAAATTATTAGTTCACATACTGACACACTTAACTGTTCAAAGCTTGTGAGCTTATTTGATTTTTTAAAGGAAATTATTGTTCTTTTACCTACCTTCTTCTAGTTTTCTCACTTATAGTTTCTCTTTCCTTTAATTTATACTAACATCACCATTCTACACTCAGTGCCCCTTTCTGAAACTCACATAAACACACATTCACCCCCTTTCACCCCCTCCCTCCAGCCAATGTATTCATTTGAAGAGATTTATTTCCTATCAAGCTGCATAATGGGGGGGATAATTTAAATAAACTTTTAAGAACAACCAAGCAGAGCTGTTTATATCTACAAATCTAAAAAGCCTGGTAAAGAAAAAAAGAATTCCCGGCAAACACTGGGCTGTTAAGCAGATTGCCAACTTTAAGAAGCCATGGGTTTGCGGTGGCTGTTTAGTTTTGCCATTAAAGATAACCTATTACTGATAAACCTCACAATCAGTCTCTTTAAACACATAACGCAGGTTTCATTTGTTTCAGACACTCTCACTAATCTGACAGTATAACCATGCAAATGCAGGCTCAGAGTCGAATCGCAAAACACACACACACCCACATGTAATTTTGTAGAAACTTTAAAAGGTTACATGATGTGCAGAATAACTCTAACAGATTCTCAGGAGCAGTCCTGTCGTGCTGTCTTGCTACCCTGCTGATACATCAGGCCTGTGGAGGAAATGTTGAGAAGCAGCGAGGGGGCAGCAACGGGGGGAGGAGGGATGGAGGGAGGCTGTAGCCCAGAACCTGAAAGGACTCTATCTCCCTTGGCCAACATGCCATGACGGTGTGGAGCAGGTCTGAATTGGTTTCTCTGGGGTGGCAGAGCTAGAGAGGTGATGGCAAGATGAGCCCGAATAGGGATGGAATGAGGAGGGGGGGGAGGTACCATGGGGGGAAGAGATACGGTACACTGAGGTATGTGTCTTTGTGTGTTCGAGAGAAGGAGAAAGAGACGGAATGAGAGAACAGAAGGGTAAAAGAGAGAAATAACAGACCACATCTGAGGTACTGTAAATGAGCGGATTACTGCTGCCCTCTCTTCAAGTCTCTCCATAAACATGAGAGTGCTCGGCTGTGGAGGCAACGCTGCTATGTGTGAAATCATACATCCTCCGGCCTCCTATAGTAACAATTGTAACAAAGCCACATATGTACACAAGTGCAGTAAGTGTAGAATAAGATGTGACACCAGACCCGTACATTCTCGCTCTTAATTGCACTTATGAATACAAAGAGGATGTGAAGACTGTCACTACTGGATTGGTGCATCTCTGCATCAAATTTAGCCTGTAGCTGTGCCTCCACTTCTAAAGCTTGTGTCCAACCAAAGCTTGTTTGCATCGATTTATCTAGTCTGTGGATATGATATTGACAAAGTAGACCGGCAGCCCTCATCGAGTTGTAGCAAAGCGAAGGAGGATTAAGAGGTGGTCGAACGCTATGGAGGAGGATAGCCACAGGCTGTGAAATCTCCTCTGATCTTCCCTTGTCTGATTCTCAAACGCAACCACTTCTCTAGGGGGCACATGCTGATATATAGAACTAGGCCAATGTCACAGAATGCTCATATAATCCTGGAGGGAAATTTTTAACAAAATCACTTCTGTTTCCCCACGATGATGGACCTCAGTCTCTGAGGATAGAGCTTCATCTTCCTTTCCAATGCTCCATCTACTTTGTTCTCTGCAGGAGGTTGAACATGCATGAGCTGAGTGGCATTCTCGCTACAGCAGCTGTTAGGACAGCGAAGGTAATCTTTAGTCGTGTCACTCAACATTCAGAGTGAAGCTGAGAGGGAAGCTTACTTCTAAATTCAGCATTTCATCATCTGCAGTATTATGTGCTGTTAAAAAACACACAAACTTGTCAGATTTTTCAACTAGTCAGCAGGAGAATTATGACAACTAAGGTCAAAGTGTCTGTGGACACAGTAAATCCTGCAAACAGCCAAAGATCTGCTGCATTCCAACAATAAAACCAGTTTGCTTTCTCTCAAATCAGGCAGGAAAATGACTGAACATTATAGTAGTACCCCATAACAGTATGAAAAGATCTGTGTAACACAACTTGTGTTTCTGGGTAACTTCAAACCTGATAAAGATAGAAAGCAGCTGAAACAAACACAAAAAAGAGATTTTTCTGTGTGTGTGTTTACATGAGGGGTAAAAGGTCTGGACAGAGAGCAGAGGACAGAACAGTAAGAAGTTGAGAGGTGCTGAAGGGCAAAAAGAGGGAATTATAGGAATGAGGGACTTAGCCACCCTGGCAGTCTTACAAACAAGGCCAAAGCCCACCCTCTAACCACCCTATGTATCTTTAAGGGGATAAAAAGTGAGCACAAAGGAATTAGAGTTTAGATTAAACCAGCGGGGACCCTCTAACTTCTCTGCCAAAACTGAAGAATGTAACAAGATGGATATGGTTTAAAAATTATATGTGCGAGGCAGGCAAATGAGAGCGTGTGGAGGAGGAAGGGGAAAAGTAGACATGTGACAAATTAGCACCACTTTTAGGAAATTACAGCTGTTCAATGTACACTCTGAATTTCACTCTGGGACTGTGCAGGCCTTTAAAAACAAACATGTGTATTTAAATGTGGTTTATAAAGTCAGATTATTACTTTGACAGTGTGCAAGTGTTAAAAGCACAAGTGAAGGAGTTTTACTCTGGAGTCTCACCTATAACTTCAGAGTGATGAGAAGCCTCTTTCTTAGCAAGTGGGGGACGTTTCCTCAGAGCAGGAGGTGGTGGTGTGTGTCTCTGCTGACCTGTTGTGCTGCAGGTTCAGATGCGGGCCTGCCATGAATTCCTGCAAAAACAGAGAAGCTTCAGTCAAGAGATGGTTCATTTCAGCCACAGGTCACAACCTCACTCAACAACACGTCTGATCCAACTTTATTCTCTCTTCTACACAGTTTTCTTGACCACAAATAAATTTGACTGCAATGCTCACAGTAAACCCATAAGGTAAATTGAGCAGATAGTTTTACAAAAGATAGTAAAGAATAAATTATATGTGTCCAATGAAGAATATTTTGATATTTTAATAGGAAGGTAAAAATACATCCAATTTCTATTGACAAAGAAGCACTGGAAAAAATAAACTGGAAAAGAAAACAGAATAGTGTAATAGTTAAGCTGCAGTAATTAGCAATAATAACAATAGTTTCATTTATGAATTCAGTGTAAAGGAAACCTCCCTTTAATTCATCTTTAAATAGCACACATATTTGCTCACATATTTTAAACAAATATTCTACCATTAGATTTATGTTATGTTTGAAATTTTAGCTGTCAGTAGTAAATGCATGAAAATAATAATCTCTTCAACACACACACGCACATACACACACACACATACACACACATATATATTTGCACAAACAGACTTTCACAAACATGCTACACAAGCGATTACACAAAATACTAAAAGATTACATCCGCTGAAATCTGATGTCCTTTGTGAGTTTAAAGCCTGCATGTCAGCCTTTCAGTTTTTTTTTCTCTTTCCCTTGCATGGGTCAGAGGCTGTTGCTAGGCTACCAAACCCAGAATTCATAAGTTCAGAGAAAAGGTTTATATAGGCCACTGCAATTGCAGGTAAAATGATAATAGAAAATTGATAATACTGGAATATGGATTTGGATTATATGGAGTCTAACAGATCCCGAGCCATGACAATTACATTGGAAACTAATACAACGTAATAATAAACGGAATATGGCTTAAATAAAAGTTTTAAAAGCAATAGTTTGGAGTAAAATCCATTGAACAGTTAATCATAGGAAAAATTCCAGGACGTACTCTGAATCACAAATGTAGTTTTTTCTATGCAAAGACAACATTTGCAGAAGTGGCTTTGGAAAAATACAAGTAACACACTGTCATCTTAAGCACAGTCTTAATGTGAGTGAAGTAGCAAAACTGTGTAGCCTTATTCCACACTGTAAAAAATATATTTTTCTTTAGTTAGCAGTGTGTTGTGATGCTTATTGTACTCAGTGACTATTGAGGGTGTAAGGCTGCAGTAACACCATAAAACGCATGCACAGAAGCACATGTACAAATGTGCAGTAACATGTGCACACACACTCGTGCACACAGAGCACTGCAATCTACTGGCCGAGTGTGACTCAAACAAGATAACCTTTATAGGATGGCAGCTCGCAAATGGTGCTTGCTTTGTTCAAACATCTTTGTCAACAAGCAACATTCACCATTAAGAAACATACAGAACTAAAGCATCAAAATATTCCCAACACAGTGCAGAGAAATGGAGACTAGTGAAGAAAGAACGGGAGGTGAGTGGGGGGATACATCCTGACATGTTTATGCTCTGGCCGGAAAGACTACAGGCATGACAGGTTGGTTAGAAATGCAGAGCGAGCATAAACACATCTCCTCTCCTACTTTCTTATCTTCTCACCTTCCTTCTACATCGTTTTCAAACCCATTCTCTTTTGTCCTACAGCTTTTATTTGTTTAATTCATTTACCGTAACAGCACAAAGAATAAGCTAGTTAAACAATAAAAATTCAAATGGATGTACAAGCGTTCAAGATAATAGAAAGTGTAGTACAGCAGGTGTTGGCAGGCTAGACCTAGACTAGACTGGGCTCCATCTGGTGTAGAGGGCCTCCTCCTGATGGTGAAGAGGGCCCAGACAGACACATATTAATGTGGGAAAACCGACGTCTAGCCTGCCTCTCAGTCACTCGCCAGACTGCATTTCAATCTCAAAGGGCTTTCCCCATATCCTCCATTTATTACCCCTCAGCTATGCATTAATTTCTGCTCCAACTGGGGGAAAACATGGGTTGATGGTAGAGCACAAATACGACTGTCAAATCATTTAATAACCGGCTGTACAATATATACGGAAGCTTCGTATTTATTCTTAAAAAGACAAAATGGATTTGTATTTGCAAAATATTTGGCAAAATTCTGCTTAACATTATTTCATGTTTTGCTTTTATCATAGCTAAAACAATATGTTTTAATTCCATGTATTAGAAATATATTGTCTCAACGTGGGATGACAATATTCTGTTTTATGTAACATTAAATTGAGATACAGTTATCCTTAAACTCCTGCAGTGTTTTACTAATAAAATCATTCATTTTTGCAATGCTCTATTAAATCTCCAAAAGTATAAATCCACAGCTCATACTGATGAAAAAAATACCACCATATCACATATCACCATAATCACAACTGCAAAAAAAATTAGGTTGTTGGCCTATTGTTACGCATTCCTGCATGACATACATTTACACTGCAAAACATGCAAACACTAGCAGTTAATCCGTATTCTGTAGCTGTGTGCGACCATGAACACAGCTCGATGACAAAGCCAAAATATTTCCAAGCTAGCACCGTGCTAACTGCTTCTCCACCTGTCCTGGTGTGTGACGCAGTAAGCTGGGGCCTACTAACAGCAGCAACAGCGCTTACACACTCTCAACTGTGCACAGCAGAGCCACCACACAGAGCATCTACAGCTTTGGCAGCTTCCACAGCTTGTTTAAAATTCAACAGGCTCCACTACAGAGTACATCCTATCACTCAGGCAGCCCTGGAAGCAGACAGGAGCTTCTCTCTGACTCTGATGATGTGCAGCCCAAACAGTATTATAAAACAGGCCTGAAGATCAGTCAAGCAACTGGACGACCCAGCCAACCCTGCCTCACTGCGTCCAAGGTCTCTGCTTATCTTTCTACTGCTCATCAGCAAGTGACACACACTGTCTGGTGAGATGTAGCACATGTGTGACTGATCAGTTACTGTACATTTTCATTACAGGAAACACAGCGACCAACTTGTCACATACTGTATGTTGTTTTCATCTAGAGAACTAGAGGATGAGACCACGTCTGCCTAAAATTACCGTATGTATTGTTTCCCTTTCTCCCAACTGTGTGAGCCATGTTTAGTTCTGTTCTTCATGTGCATGAGGACTGAAGCTGTTGTTAATAAGTGCATCAATCAAGCTAAATCCTGGGATACAAGGTGATCCCTTTCTCAAATACCTACTGAATCTTCCTCCCCACTTCATAACCTTGATGCGCTACCACACATTCACCTGGTCTTTGCTGCACCTGTGAGAGAGTACTGGATGCAGATTCAGCCTTAAGAATTCAGCTGGTCGAACTGCAGTAGAACAGTGTGGTTTAAAATGCACCAATATCTGCAATCACCTCCTGTCACAGATAATCCTGTGGGGTGTGACATGGAAGGGTTAAGCTAAGGCAATTGTTAGACACAAAATACAGTAACATGCACCTGCTGAGACACAGCAGCTTGCAAAGATAAATAGGACCCAGCTGTGGATGCTTTAGTTTACACTGTTTAAGCTATGTTCCATATAGGCCAGCAGAAAGGGGATATGGGGGGAACACGTGACTGCCGGGACTCGTCCAATCGGGTGCTTCCTCTGGCTACAAACCGTGTTCGTCTCATCTCCACGTTATCAGCATCCAACTAATACGCAATAAACAGAAAAACGTGTAGAACATGCAAGGCGTAAGCTACGCGAAAGGGAAAAAGCAGATATGTTCCAATGGGAGAAACAGCACCACTGTCGATTCGCCCTCATCCTCCTCCTCATCATCATCACTCTATGAATGAACCCTGTCTCCGGTAGCTAAGCACTGTCACACCAAACATCCGCCGCGAAAGAAACCTAGCGTTTTCAATCCGTTTTTTTTTTTTTTTTTTTTTTTTTTTTTTTTTTTTTGGCGTTGTTCCTTTCTGCACCGCCTTACGTCCAAGGAAACAGGAGGCGTTTTTCTCGGTGCGTTGCACGGATGTTGCCGTGGGCTCCCAGTCCTTCGTGGAGGCTGCATCCATCTGTCCGCTCCACACCGTTCGGTCCTGGTTCCGGCTCGTTCCGCCGTGTCGACTGCAGAATTAGTTTATACATTCGGTTCTCTAGCTTTATGATATTACATAAACTCATACAGCTAGATAACCAAAGAGAAAAACTAACCCACGTCTCTTAAAGGGGCCGCCGCCGCCGGAGCTGCTTGTGTTGTGGTCACATGGAGCCATTGCATTCCGCCTGCCTGCGCACGCCGATCTCCCTCTCTCCCTCTCTCTCTCTCTCTCTCTCTCTGCTTCTTCTGCCCCCCCCCCCCCCCCCCCCGTAACTCTATGTCTCTATCTATCTGTAATCTGTAATCCGCACATAACCGCGCGCATGTACAACGCAGTTTATACTCGAAGGTAAAACACGTTTTATTGCTGCTTTTACGCATAAGGGATCAGTGACAGGACAAACCCCGCGTATTTTAGACCCAACAAGTCCTGCTTCGGATTGCTTTGGAATATCCGAGAACGGTATATGTCCTATTGTAGAAAGAGCCCAAAATATTTTTTGTCAATTAACATAGATTGCACTAACAGAGATTATCAAAGGCTACGTCACGTATTCTTTAAATCTGTCTTAAAATTTCACTTAGACATTAAAACGCTATTATCTCTATTCTACAAACATGGGGGGGGGGGGGGGACTTCCGCTCACTACGGCTGAGTCCTGACGACTGTCTGCAGGGTGAAGTCATCCAGCTGCAGGAAGAGGATGAAACCTTCACCTGTCATCCACGGACAGGCCTAACGCAATGCCACTAATGACCTCAATGTAGCATTACAACCTACTGATGATTCCGTCTCCTTGCTCCTAGAGATGATCAAAAAGACTTTACACCCTTTACAAACAACCAGCTTGTTTTAAATGTCAGCTCACATCGACCTTTGTCAGAGCACAAGGCCGTAGTTTCAGTGTTGAGTGACTTAACCCAGGAATTGTTTGAAAGCATGACAAACTACGATATGCCATAGAGCGCACGGTGCAGTGGACCGGGTTCCTGCTAAATATCAGCAACATGATCAGGTGGAGCAACTCCAGCGTCAGTGGATGTCACGCTTTGAATTAGTTGGTAACACACTGACAGCTTTAAACCTTTTTCTTTCAGTCATTGAATCTAAAGATCTACATTTAAAAGATTTTAATTTGTAGATGAGAGAATAATGTCTTGTCTGGGTATTAAAATATACTTATAAACACAAGTAATTCCGGTCATTTCGAAATGGTGTGCAGCCCACACAACATATAGGAGAGAAGCTAAATCAAGTTAAAGAAGATAATTTAAACTAAAATGATATAAATAATTGATATAAAATGTTACTGGAAATGCGTTTTTTAATTAAATTGTCCATCATCGGTGATATAGGTTTGCTAATCGAGATTAAGCATATAGAATACTCACATGTCCTCTCTCTTTGAAACATCCGTTTTTTATAATCAGTCAGTCTTGATGTGCATCGTTGTTAAACAAAGAGAAAATATTTCAAATCCATCGGGCCAACGTGCAGCTGAGATTTACCTGCGCACTGATAGACGGGAAAGGAGAATCCCACCCGGCCCTGCCCCGTCTTGTTACTCTCTGCCTGTTGCGACCATGTGGGATGCTCGCACATTGCTAAGACAAAGCCCAATTTTACGTACACCAGTTTATGTACATTTTTGAGTGTCCCGAGAATAAAGCTGGAGGAGTAATGTCCATTGCTGGCTGTCAAAAGCCCTGCATCAAAGCCAGAGTGAGAGAAAATGAGAGTGAGGAAAAAATCGCCTCGGCTATCAGAGAGGGGCGCAGGAGGCGGAGGGCCGATCAGGGGCCTCGGGGTCAGACTGCCAGGGGAGACGCGCGGTGTCCACAGAATTAGGCATGCTCATTGGCACACACATGGGTGAGCAGCAGAGATGTGGGGTGGCCATAAGGTAGAGACAGAGAGTGGCTTCACAGAAGCTCGTTGACATCATGACACAGGCTTAAAAATGCTAACAAGCCCATCCACCATCTTGCAGCTCCTGCCTGTGTAAATGCATTACGAGGTCCTATTCTTCTCTAAAACCAACTTGAGCTCCAGAGCTCCTTTAAATTTCATTTCTCTATGATCCAGCAGAAAACATCCAGTTAGAACAAATCACTTTTCAATCACGGCTGCACAGCATCCCACACGCAGTGATGCAATTCAACAACAACCAAAACAGCTTTGTTCTTTAAGTGGAGGCACAGAGCGCATCGGTGTGTGAAACCAGCACAGTCACCTGACTGGACAGGCCTCGGTAACACAGCACACAAATGGTCATGTTAAAGAATTTGTTGGTAATAAACCATTAATCTTTCAGCCACACACTGTCTGGGTAAAAAAAACGATGTACATTTAGTTCCTATACACACGGGACGGGACAGAGACACACATGACTGTCCAAGAGTCACGTGTCATGATCAGGGTAACAACCTGGAGGCCACAGGTGAGAGCATTACCATGGCAAACGGTACAAGAGTGTGTACATGCCTTCAAAGTTTCGATATTTAATTTGTGTGTTTTTTTTATAATAATAATAATACTAATTAAATGTTCAATGTTTCAATTAGAAGGTTCAGCAAGTGACTGTTTATATTATGTTTACACATTAATGTACCGTAAATATAATCTTAAAGCAAACAGCAATTCCTGCCATATTAATACATGCAGGTGGTTTGTCACCTTCAGCTGTAAAATAGAGCCTCTCTGCTCTAACCTTTCCTATTTTAGTTACTAATTCTTATATATATGTGTGTGTGTATGTATGTGTGTGTGTGTGTGTGAGAGAGAGAGATAGAGAGAGAGAGAGAGAGAACTGATTCATTTGGTTTTGAATCAGTGCTTCCTGTTCACTGTACATAGGTTTGCACACGAAGGTAAAGGTTTTGTCATGCCGGTAAAATATTTTAGGACTTATTTGGAGATCTTGTGTGGAGAGTTTAGCTGTATACGTCTTAAGAGCTACGAGCTTTTAAACCTTTATGATCCCCGTTTTCGAAATGCAGTAAAAATTGTTGTCATTTTCCACATTTTTTAAGCTGTCTCATTAGTCTCCAGTAGTCTCTTTAACAGTTCTGTTAAAATTATTTTAATTTTGTACAAAACACTTTGCTTCGAAATATTGGTTATTAAAACGCATGTCTATTGTCTACAATATGTTTAGTGTACAGTACATTTCACAAGTTTCATTGATATTTGTAAAGTTCAAAAATCTGAAAGTGTGCGTTTGTTTATTGTACTTCAGTACTGATTGAGTCTCCTTGTTGCCTTTCATCAGGCTCACGTGCATTTATGTGAACACGCCCCCTGACTGCGTCACGTCCTGTCAGACCTTCAGTACAGTAAGGTGAGCAGAGATACATCCTCACCTCGCACCTTCAGGGAGATTTTATTTTATCTTCTATTCTAATCTTCTCTGTGTCTATCAGCTGTTTGTCATGAAGGATCATTTGTTACTGATTCGTTCTGTGTGGGTAAAACATATTAAAGAAAAATAATTCTTGTTTTTAATATTATTGTTTCTTTCGTTAATATTTTAGCAACCCCCCCAAAAAATATGCGAAGGCATTAACTGAAACTATACTTTAAAATAATTTCAAAACCCTTTGAAATAAATGGTAGAGGAGTTCAGCGCCGTAAACCTATAGTCTTTGTCCTTGGTGCTAAAGCGGATAAATAGTGTAAAGAAAACCACACTAAAATAGGGTTTGTCGCCGTACATTTAAAGATGATGTTGTGTCTTATAAAATGCAACAAAATACATTTCTAAATAAACATTTAAAAAACTATATCAACTTGGAATACAATTTCATATTTAAATCTCGAAGTTACATAAGCTCACATTCAACAGCTTAGCCTTCTTAAAACGGTACAGTTGGTCTATAGTAACAGTTTTCTGGGTTAATCACTTTTCAAAAATAACAAAATTAAAAACTATGAATTATGGTCAAAATCTGCCAAAAGACTTCAATAATCAAAACAATGCGTTTTTTCATACTTTTTCTACTAGGTTTATTAAGCAACAAATAAACTTTAATACTGTATTTAAAGCCTGCACTTCATTTAAAAATATTATAAAATTTCTTTGTATGTGATAGTGGTAAAACTTGTTTATAGCGAAACTGTTTGTCATGAAATTAACTTAAATCTCGTGACGACTGCTTTAAAAATACGCCAGTCTTGTATATTTGACATTTTTGCGACAGGACACATTGTATTGTGTTTTTTGGGGAGGGAATAAACTATATGAGAAGAGGGGGCTTCTACTCCAGCAATTTACAGTAGGCCTACACCTGTTGCACCGTGCAATAAATAAATAAAGACTGGAGAGAAAGAAAGAAAAAAGAAAGAAAGAAAGAAAATTGAAATGTTCCACTCTGTTTAATTTTGTATTTTTGAGAAAAAAAATCAATACAATGATAACACTTTTACCTTATCATAGCCTATTTAATTTACACACATATATTATGTACAAATATCTGTAACTTATAAAATTAATAGTTACTGTCACACTACTATTTATTTTTGTCTGTTTTGATTTGGGGGAATAAAAACATCTGTTCTCCTTGCAAATGTAAATCCCCCCAAATAATCCCAATAAGAGTTGCGTCTCTCACTTCAAAAAAGGTTTAGAAAAATAATCTTTAAAAAAAAAATCTCGAATCAAAATGATTTTGTTTCTAAGAATTTTGAGGCTCTCTCTATAGTAATCATTGGCAAAGACCTGATTAATTAATTTCACACTGTAGCTCCGAAGAAAATGTTCCCACAAACAAGGGACAAAAAAAGAAAGAGAAAGAAAAAAAATCGTCCAAAGAAAGGAAAAAAAAGTCAACATCAAGTTCAACAACGTGCTGGTGCTCATTAGCATCACAATGCTGTCTGGGAGCACACAAGTCTTCTTAACAAGAGGTTCTGGCGTCAAGTCCCCCCACCTCCCCGCCAAAGGGACATTTTCCCAGGCTCTGCTAACAATCACACAACTGTTTGCTTTATAAACGCCAGCTCTGGGGCCACTCAGCCTGCCTCATCAACGCTCAATGGATGCTCCTGCTAATATGGGACGGAACAGCCTGCTGCCACTCAGCATCTCAAGCTTCACTATATCTGACTTGATTTTCAGTTTTATTCTAACCATTATGCTGTTCTTACTGAATTGTTTCATTATTATTATTATTATTATTATTATTATTATTATTATTACAGCATTTCTCACATCCTAAAAGTTCAAACCATAAATCCAAAAATAAATCATACAATAAACATACTTACATCAAATTCTCCACCGCATCTCCAGCTCATGTCTATTGAGTGTTTTAAGTTAGGTTATAGCAGTCATCTCTGAAGTGTGACCAAACTATAAAAGCCCAGATTCCAGAGAAATAGCCAAGCGAACCAAGCCTTCACTGTCTGAGAAAAAACAAAAAAGGTTCAATGACTTGATCCAACCCCCAGAAGTGTCTTTTTAAAGACTGGCATTACTTTTGCTTCAGTGACCAGACAAAACTCGAGGCCGAGGTGATACTGCTCCCAGCATTCGTTCCCAAATCCTAACATCTCCTCACCAGCCTCGGATGGCAGTGTGCGCGGAGCTGCTGCGTCGCTGGTCCCCTCCTCTCGCTCCCTCCCTCTCTCGCTCGCTCTGTCTACCCCTCTCTCTCCCTTTCTCTCTCATAGATTCACACACACACACACACACACACATATCTGCTCTTATGGACGACGTGTACCGAACCTGAACAACTTTCGCACCGCTTTTGTATTGACCATTGTATCATTGTATGACTCCCTCTTTCATTGTATCCACTTTTTTGTGATCGGCATTTCATACTCACGTGGTGGGAGACGTACTGCCTATGTGGCTTCTGGAAGTGCGCAGAAAGGGTGCAGGAAGGCACCACCTAGGAGCTTTTTGGAGACAGGTGCAGCAGACCCAAAACTTAGATTAGGGGAGGGAGAAGTGAAGAATGCATAAAGAGGTTTAGCTTGACGAGACAAGTCAAGGCCCAACCTGGTGCCACAGAACACCTACACTCTTCACCCCCAGCTCACTGCATCTCCCTCCCGTCTCCACAGAGAAGCCCCGATGACAGGATACAGTCAGATTTGGGCAGTGAAGGCGGTAGGAATAAGGACTTAGGCGATATTTAAACGTGCACCGCTTGACTGAAGCACCACTGTCACCAGCTTGTTGGAAGAAAACGGAGCCCAAACGTGATATGAAGCAGCGATAACGGCTGCAGATTTCAATTCGTTGCAGGAGTCATGCGTAGAAATAAAAGATGCGGGAGAAAGGGAGACGACAAAGAGAAGCACGCAGCAGCGGAGTGTGCAGCCTCAGCACCATCGGGAGAAGCAGGTGCTTCCATCGGAGCTCCTGCGGGTTACGTCGCTTTACGTGGTCCGACGTCTTCGTCCGTTCTGTGCGTAACGGAACGCACGGGGGACACTCGTGCCAAATGCTATGCGTAAAGAAGAGTACACCAAACAGAGTTAGTTAAAAAAAAAGACACACACAAATAAAGACTGTACAGATACTTACAGTGGAGAGTCAACGCCGCGTGCTACAAAACGAGCCTTTGAAAAACGTGATTGTTTGCGTGGTGACGTCAGGCGTCTGGATAGGTTACTCCAAATATGTTATTCAATACGCCTGTGTGGGATTCACGGTTTATAAGACGCAGAGCCTTGTTCGTGGAGTTTCAACAAGACAGATTTGTGTTAAAAGTCAACTGTTCTTCCGCAGCTATTTCTGTATTTATAACCAGATCTATATTTTGTAGCGTTGTTGTTTGAATAAACAGCACATGAGTACATGAGTACATGATGCGGTCTGCTTGTGAGAATTTAACGCATACATATGAGCTACTATATATAACATTTATGCAATATAGATACACTGTATTTAAAATATACTACATTATTAATCATAATCATAATTATAGTCATAATAAAAAACAATAATAGTAGTAGACCTATAGTTGGTACTCCAAACACCAAAATAATAGAAAAATGCTATCTTCCTGTTGAGGGGGTTTATGACAATCTTTAAATCACGTCTTCAGCTTAATAACTGGGTAAATAATCATGCTACCACAGAAAGGCTTCTTTAATAAACAAGCATTTCGATATTTTATAAACCTTAATTTATCTGTTATCCTCTATAAGCCACATAAGTGTGTCATACGCCAGATATATTATTTGTTCCCATGTAATCTAATGAACCTAGACAAACTCCTCATATACTAACCACAGTAATTTTTAGCACAGCCTTATTTAAACCTCTCTAAAATATTAGGTGAGGTACGGACAGCTCAGCTTCACTGAAATCAGGCTGGAAGAATGACCAACCAAACACCTCGGCGGACTTCATGACCACCGAGTTAAACAGCGACACCTGTGGGTTGAAAAGCAGCAGTGAAGCTCAGGCCCGTGTCCGGTCTGACTGGCCTAAACCTGCTTTCGAAACACACTGACATCTTAATAAAACGCCACATAACGTCGTAACAATAATATTATAGAAATTCAGCTCTTAAAATGATCACAATGAATTAGGACTTTATAGCTTAACAGGTAAATTGATATGTATCTGATGGAGATAGTGACAGTATTTTATTTATTCAAACCTTAGGAAATGCAGAGGACGTTTGGAAACCTCCAACACGATAAAGGGAACAATGTTAGTGGAGTTGCACAAAGACAAATATTTGGTAGGTATCGAGGTCCTCACACACGTGAAAACTGTTAAGCACTTTCACGGTAGGCCCATGTGAGGATGTAGAATATGGAAAATTATTCAATAATCGCACGGTTTCCCGGAGAAAATTACAAAGATTCACCTTGAAATGACAAGAGGCACAGAGAAGTATGGCAATGTATGAGAGTAGAGAGCAGTTTAACCTTAAAGGCAGCAGTCATCAGAATAAGCTTTTACCAAAACAGCTGTGACAGTCTCTCTCACACATGCTCAATTTGGCAAGAATGTGCGAAAATAAACATACGTAACAAATATGTATTTTAAAATCATTACAGTTAATTTTTCTTTTATTTGTTCTTGTTTGTGTGTTTCTATGGCACCAATTTGTTTCTTTTATAAAAATGCCACTAAAATCTAAATGACGATTCTTACTTTTGATTAATTGATAAAAATCTGTTTTAGTTTCAAACCGAATCTTTGTAAAGAGTATCTTAAATTTCAAGAATGATGTAATAGCTATCATAAAGTTAGATGATGTTTCATTTTTAGAGGTGAATTAGGGTTGTTTTCATTTATACATTTTTGTCCTCCGTATTTTACTTTTAAAAGGAAAAAAGAAAATAGAAATATATTCTAATTACAAAAACATACTATATTGAAGCTTATAGGCAAAATAATTAACTACATTTGTAGTATTACATTTGTTGCAATAAAATGTGCTTCTTATTGTTACTTGAGAGGTTAATGGAAACTGTATGTGTGAAAAAGCACAAACATGTCCTCCATGTCCTACGTCAGAAATACGAGTTGTACTCTTGGTGTTTAAATTCAGTAAAATCAGTTTCAGGCTGCGCTGCCATGCACACCGTCACAGCTATTATGGTGCAAATGTGTATTTACTGAGTAAAGAGCATCAAGGTTTATTAACAGTGTTTATGATTTTACCTAAAACGATTTTTTTCCATGTGGACTGATTTTTGCATTGGATCGAGCAACGATGGATCATTCAGAAACACTGAATGAATTTTTCTAATATATCAAGCTAGTCCTCTAATAACGATTAGGTGCATTTATTTAAACTCTGGAAATATTTAGAAATTTTTAATAAGACGCCTTTAAACATCTTCTGATATCTCTTGTGTAAAATAGATTTACTATATATATTTGTAGCTGAAAATAAGAACACATAAGTAAAATCTTTTGGCTTGTGTGAAACAAATGAAATAACTTAAACAAACATGAAAGCCCAACACAAATCACATTCAAATCTACTCTATAATTCAAATCTATCTACATATTCATTGTGCTTTCAGCTTCACTTTAAATTCAATATTTTCTGTCAAATGTGAGATTTTCTGGGTTCAATATAACTGACCAGTTCAAGTGACAACTTCTGGTAATTGTAATGGTCACTCTTCAAAGACGCTTGACCTGACACTGGGACATAAAGGTGTCAGAGGTCACACATGAAGATCAACAGCGACTAAATATTTGTCCCTCCCTCTGTCATGCCCCCAAATTAGCACCAAAGTATTGCAGTTAATTGTAGTAAGTGGTTTTATCCTGGTGATGGTTCTTGTACTCTCAATCTACATTAAAAGGATTTAAATGTGTTTGGTTGAAAAAAGTATGATTTTACAGCTGTTTACACCGTGTGTGTGCAGAAAAACTCAATACAAAATATTTATTAGTCAAACATACAGCAACACTTTAACTGCATATCTAGATCAGAAACAACATTAATTCTCTGAGCTCTCTCACATTTCAAAATGGAATCTCTAGGTGTTGTTTATGCTGTTGTGCTATGCTATGCAAGTCCTGTTGGTTTTTGTTGCCTTAGTAGCAGCAGACATGAAGCTGTGCTAGACAGCTTATACTATCAATGCATCGTTTTCATAATATGTAATAATGCAAATTCAGTTTGCTCAATTGATTTGGATTCGAAAACAGGTGAGTAAAGACAATCAAAGAGTCAAATGTAATATTGCAAAGAGAACAGTTTGAGAAGAACTTACAGCC
The DNA here is from genome assembly GCF_033026475.1 of Channa argus. Classification (NCBI taxonomy): domain Eukaryota; kingdom Metazoa; phylum Chordata; class Actinopteri; order Anabantiformes; family Channidae; genus Channa; species Channa argus. Next base: position 7,122,049 of record NC_090204.1, on the reverse strand, counting down.
TCTTACATTAAGTTGACACTGCAGAGTGCACTGCAGATGCACTCAGCAGAAATAAACAATCGGCCTAATGCAATTTCAAGGTAACAGTGCTAACTGTATCAATAAAGAATCAGGAATATCTGCAATATAATCAGACACCTCCAGACGCATCCAAGATATTAAAAGTGCTGGGCCACGCAGCAGATTTCTACCACACAACTTAGGCCTACAGTTACAAACTGCAGGTGGCATGTTTCCAGCATCACTCCCACATTAACAAGTCTGACTTTCATAAACAGAAAACAGAAACATGACAGAAATGGCTTTTTGTAAAAAAATGGAAAATCAGTTGTTTCTGTAGATTAATTCAAGCCTGTTAAGATCAAATAAATATATAATATACAAAACTTTGTATATACAAAACTACAATTTCCAATAACAGAAGAAAAACAATCAAATTTAAATACAGGTTAAACTTTATAACCAACTTAAAAGACTCGTTAAAAATTAAAATAACAAAAAAATCAACTTACATTTATCAACAACTTGTGGGGCGAGATGATGGTCCATTCCCTGCCATGTGAGAACAGACTGGTGTTCGTGCGGCTTTCCTGGTTTAATTGGGAACGGGCTGAAGTTTATGCTAATGAGCGCTGACATCAGTCTTAACAACCTCCTCTCCAGAAAGAAGAGGAGCAAAGGGCCAAAGTCGCGCCTCTTTTCCCAGGCAATTCCGCCAGTCAAGTTCAAGCGCAGCGCCAGGGCGCATGATTGTCATTCAAAACACGTGAATGGACTGCGCTAACTCACTGGGGGAAGCAGGAGGCCTGCAAATACAATTAACCTAAAATGCGAATGTCTTGGAATGAGGTAAATATTCTAACAATTATAATCAGGATCAGTTTATCAAATCTCATTAAGACCACTTCACAAGCAATGTAGAGACAAAAAACAAAAGCAGTTCACCAGCTTTGATTATGATTAAACTAATAAGTACAGACATGAAGATTTGTTTTAAACCTTCGTGTATTTCCAACAATCGGACTTTTTTTTTACTTTTCTTGCATTTTATGGATGGTCACTTCGTAACAAATTCTCTCCTATGCTGTGTCTGGTTGACATATAAACAAAATGTAAACAAATTACAAGCAAAACATCAGTGTACATATTTCCATTATATAGAAATTAAAGAGGAGAACTATCATGAAAACCTAGGTGGGTTAGAGGTTTTCAAGGAGATGAATGAGGTTGTGCAAGCGACTGCAAGTGGGGAAGATTTAGTTTATTTAGTGTAATTAGTTTGTGCAAGCAAATGAAAATTGTGTGAAACATTGCCTATTAAGGTGCACATAACACTTTATGTCTCGGTGTGTGCACATACACTCTACTCACCTGTGCATGCTGGCAACCACATCATCCATGGGATCATTTGGGAAAACATGCACTCTGAAATAGAATTAGCAGTGTACATTTGCGTAATTACAGTACAGTTGTGCAATTGCTGGTGTTGTCCAAATCCACAGTCTGTGTGAGCATGAGCCAAAGTAACAGCTTAAGACATCAAGAGCAGAATCAGACGAATTCTCCAGTGTTTAAATCTGAACCTAAAAAGTGCAAGACCAGATACACGCAGGGAATATGCACAAACAAGGCTGCTTGATTATACAACTTTGAGGAATCACCTATGTAATATTTGGATTGTGTATGTGTTCTTGTTTGCGCCTGTGCAATACGTCAAAACAGCTCTATATGTCAGCTGGGCTTTTTTTCTTAAGAAAACATTTTCAGAAACAAAAATGGTCTTGCAGTGATGGATAGCATTCTTGTTATCTGGTTCTTGTTATTTTTTTATAACTCTAAAAACCTGGACTACAGTTTCAAGCTAAAAATCTATGCACTTTATGATAAATAATTTCTATCACTAAAAAGTACTCAGCAATATATTTTACATGCTGTTTGCTTAATTAGAAAAAGACAAGCCTCCCTCAACCACCATCATATCAGATACAGACCATAATAGTTTTGTTGCACACGTGATCAGGTGTAAGGATAATGTGACACCAGCAAATCAGCCTTTCATAGCTGGTTCCCACAAACTGCAGAGGTGGCAGCAATTTGAGAAAAGGAAAAAGACAAAGGAAAAGAGCGAGGAAAATAAAGGGAGACTGGAGAGGGATGCTCCTTTGCTATTATGCTCATTTGCATATATTCAAATAAGGAAACATATACCATGCACGGGGGCAACAAAGACAAGCCAATGGGAGGGCTGCGTCCCTGCTGCGGGCTCAGAACCTGCTGCCGGTATCCCAGCAGCACCCTGGGAGAGACACAGGGAAGCGGTGTGGGAACCAAGAGGCCCCCCGAGCTGAGTGGAGGGAGGGGAGCCACTTGTAGCCCACAGTGAATTAGCATTTCATTTGTGTCCATTTTCCTCAGTAATTTCTGCCTCGCCACTTCAGCCACAGATGGCTAACATGGCAGAGGGATTAGTATTTGCCTCAAAGATGATAATGATGGAAGTGCTTTTCCACTCAGACAGAGACATTTCTACTCACAGGGTGACTGATATGTTCATGTCTGAGGCATTGGGCAAATGTACCAAATATTTAAGTAATTTTTGTATATTTGAGCGCTCATGATCAATGACATACTTGAAAAGTATGAGTGTATTATGATGTTAGGATGAATGAATGCATATGGCATGATCCACATGTAAAGAGCTCATAAATTTCTCAATAGCTCCAGTTTGGTATATGGCTCCGTACATACTGTGTATATTTGATCTTCATCAGCGGTAAAAGGTGGAGAAACAAATACCTATATTTGTTTAAAGGTAATTTCCAAAAGTGAAACTCAAATTAAAATGATCGTTCCATTTCCCATTGCTCAGAATCTCACAAACTGCCTCAGGGTATAAACTGGAGTTGCATCAACAAGACTCATAAAGATCAAACAGCCACAGAGTTTGATGTTTAACCAAACAACTAATTTTATGTGATTTATGTTTACAGATGCCTGCCCAGTAATGCGTATACATGCCCACCAGGGATTCTGCTGCTTCATCGCTCTATTTGATCAAATTCACAGCTCTTATTGAAACGTCATGCCTTTGTGCACAAATTCACAGGGCAAAAGATCAGACACACCTTCAGCAGAAGTGGTGCCACCAATTAGCACAAAGTGGGGATTCAATCAACCTCAGCAGACCACCCAAATACCACGCATGAGCATGCTAAACACAGATTTGAATGCTTTGAATGGTTTGGTAAAAGATCTTTAAAGGGCGTGCTGCTGGAAAAACTCTCTGCTTTACAGAGGATGAGCTGCTATTATGATGCATGTACAGGCCAGAGAGTGTCTGTTTGGTGTGTGTGTGTGTGTGTGTGTGAGGGTGCACCAGTGTATTCAGAGCTGTTGTCCTTGTACCACCCACATTATTCCCCAAACACCCGATGGCTTAAAATAATCTGAAGCTAAGAGATCATCTTAATACATTGACAAATTACAGATATATAAACTTTGTCTTCAGGTTTGAAGATAACCAGGTTCTTATTATAAAGTGATTATTTTTTTAATCTTTCTGTTTAGAAAACTAATGCTTTAGTACATGATTACATCAAAATATCTTCTTCTTTTCTCCTCCTTGGTGTCTGTGTTTTAATGCCAAAGGAGCATATCTGAGACATTAAGCCTCACAATTTGCATAATGTTGGTTTAAATCTGATGAAATTTTAGAATACAAGTAAGTGGAGGCATAAAACACAGAGATTATCATTAGGAGGATCAGACAGAGGCATTCAGGTGTATTGAGGAAGAACAAGGAACTAAGACAGATAACATTTTACATTTTAATTAGAGATGAAAAGTGGGACCATCTTGATAAATTACAGCTGCTTTATGGGTATAGTTCTTAGAATTTTAAAAATTATCCATGCTTTCCATATTTAACACAGCATAAATATGCCTAAGTACACATGTCTGCACAATATCTTTCATCAAAAGGTTGGATGTTTAGAATAATAATTATGATATATTATTATGTAAAAATAATCTATTTTAGTAATATTTAAATATCACATTTGTATATTTTTTGTCAGAGATACAACGAGTCAATGAAAGCCTTGTTCCTCTGACTGCTCTGATGCCTTTATGAACATCACAGACTGCTCTAAGTACAGTAGGTAAATACAGCTTAACTTTATCTAGTGATATTGGTTATGCTTATTTGTTAGGTGTTAAAATTGTTTTAGTTATTAACAGTTATTTTTGATGGTGCTAAAAGTATTTTTACTGTGTTTTTGATTTGTATCAAAAAAGGAACAAAGTCAAAAGCAATAGTTTATTTTGTCAATTAAAAGCATCTTACACAGGCATGTTTTTATAGAAGTTACATACAGTTAAAGTAGAAACATGTCTAATATTCTTAGTAAATGCCCTGCCTTTCAATCTTTACTTTTAGAAACTGTCCCTGTCCCCCATTTAATTTAAAAATTATGCCATGACGTGTTGATTGAGCAGTTATCCAGGTATAGTGAACTTTGCTACTGTGCAAATTGACAATTAATTTCCTTGTTTTCAATAAAATATGTACATTTCAAGTTACTACAGTCTCACAAAATAAAAACGTCAAGCAACCAAACTGCTATTAAGCAAAGTACTACTTTAGTCACAGAGTATTTAACCCTCTATAGATGGCGTACAGCTGTCGTTTTTACAAACATTAAGCTTTACGAAGTTTCCCAGGAGCACCTGAAGGTAGCGCATGACTCCACTACCACATCCGGGACATTGAACAGTTTTGCACATGTCTCTTGGTTGGTTCACCTGTTAAGACTTTACTGCATGCGAAGAAACCTTTGGGACAGCACCTTTCTGGAGAAGACATGGTAACATAAATGATCTCCGACTACGTTTGTTTTCATTTGCAGCCAAGTTGACTTGGCGAGCTTGTTTTGCTTCTACTCGATGAGAGGAGCTAGTTTGCTAACGCTAACTAGCGTGCTAACGCTTGTAACAGCACTGAGAGGTGGCGAAGTTTAGCTAAATTTAGCCTGATGGCCATTTGCTGATTTTCATTCATTTTGCAGGGGCTTTCAGCACACACTGTGTTTAAGATGGTTGAACGTAAAGGGTTGTTGCTGCGAGGTTTCTACCACAGTATGTGACTTGTTTGCGTCCACCATCGCTCGCTTTGTGTGACTATGTTTGAATTTACGTTGTAAAAACTGCATGTTGAAATTTTCTTGTGTCTTGTGGGCAAATTCAAAACAAAGTAACGTTGGCATGTCGACAGAGTCACAGTTGTAGACAGAGGACCTCCACTCTCTTCCCGTATCTGTTCCAATATTTAATGTCACAACCTGCTGTATAATGTTTCCTGTGCAAGATGGGATTTTGCAGGGTTAGATCTCATGCTTGAACGTGTGCGTTTTCTGTGACAGGCGCTGATGGGAATTCAGCTGGTGGTCAGCTTGCTGGCTGCCAGCATTATGCAGAGGATGGCTCCACATTGCTCCTTCGCACGTTGGCTCCTCTGCAACGGCAGGTATTTTCACCCTTAGAAATAGGTTGTACCTCTATTTAATATGTTGAGCATTGTTTACATGTGTGTGTTTGTTGTTTTTACCAGTTTGTTCCGGTTCAAACACCCATCGGAGGGAGAGCTGTGTGCACTGGCAGGAAAGCAAATGCCCAAACAAAACAGGAGAGACAGGTGCAAGTTGGGGGATGGTGTGACAGCTGCAGAGTTTTACCTTTTGGCCCTTCACATCAAATTAAGGCCACTCCAAACAAGACAGACTTTGTGTTTCTCAGGTTTCTTTCTTGTAATAATAACACAAGCAATTATTTGTCCTCTGTGTAATTTGTAGGCGACAGAATGGGGAGAACAAGCCTCTCACAGTGCCCAGAGACATCGACCTTCACTTGGAGAAAGCGCCAGTCAACGTCATTGACGCACTCGGTACAACAAACATCGCTCTCTCTACATCACGGTGGTGTACAAACACCACTAAAGGGCATCTATTAACTCACAACTGACCCACTACTCTTTTACCACATTGAAAAATATTGTTTAGTGTACAGTTAAGTGCAAAACTTTGCATCCCCTTACTTTGAAATGGCAAGAAAATAATCATAATTTTTACTATATATGATTTACTATATTTTTTTGTTCTTGTATATCCTTTCAGTACTCCGTTTTTTCCTGGAGTACCAGTGGCTGGTAGATTTTGCAGTCTATGCAACTGGTGTCTTCCTGTTCACGGAGTGTTACTACAGCGTAGTAGATGCTAGCAAGGAAGTCAACATCGGAGCAATCTGGTGTGTTCTGACTGTTCTCTTCAGTTTGTATCCTTTACTTGTAATGTGACATAATGTTATAGTAAATGTTAGTGATGGCTAGATGAGGCCTTGTGGAGTGTATGGCACAGTTCCTCAACTGTGCTGACGGTCTTGACACTGTGTTGGCGCATCGCCTAATAGCGACATCTGCTGGATTATAAAAAAAACATTGCACACAACGTGAATAAAGCCTGTGGAGATTGAGCTTGGTTCATCCATTCTGACGTGTGGATGAATGGTGCTGTTTACATAACCAGCTGATAACAAAAGGCTAACGGAATGAAATCGAAATGTATATATGTCATTTCATTTGAATATAAATAATATCACTATGTACAAAAATTTTATATAAGTGAAATACACAGGGTTTACACATTTTTATTAAGAAAGAAGTTTTTGTAGCATGTTGGGGCCAAGGGGATTTTGTCTCTTTGAGATTGATTAAGACATACTGTAAGCAGAGTCTTTGACTGGTTGAATATTTCTTTATCTCCTTGTTATTTCCATTTAACTTACAATCCATAGAAAGACCCTCCATACGCTGATGAGCCACTACTTCCGCTCTGAAGAGGGCGGCGAGCGCTCAGTGTGCCTTGCTTTTGGCTTTCTCTCTCTGCTTGTGGCCATGCTGGTGCTGGTGGTCAGAGAGGACTATCTGGAGTTTGGCCTCGAGTCAGGCTTTTCTAGCCTTTTTGATAACTTAGAAACGTTTGCCAGACAGCAGGGCTACGCTGAATGGTCGTAAGTATCAGTCTTTGTGGAAACACTGCTTTGTCTTAAAATAGACTGTTTGTTTATTATTTGAGATTGATTACTGCTCCATCCTGCATTCAGGGAAACAACGTCGACTTGGTTCTCTGCATGCCTTTATACACTTAGACAAATATTGTTAGTTGACAAATCTGTTAGTTGCAGTGATGCATATAATTTTTTTAAAATCTCCATTACTGCTGGTTTTCGTTTTGATTTCAGAATCCCAGTGACTAAGCTGACAGTGAAGCTTGGTCTGGCAGCTGTCTGTTCTTACATTGGCGCTCTCCTGGCTTTCCCTGGATTGCGACTGGCCCAGACTCATCTTGATGCTGTTCAGATGAATTCAGATCGCCCACTCATCCAGTAAGACCTGATTAATTTACACTGATGAACAATGTAGTCCGTGTCTTCATGAAAATACTAATTGGGTCTGATATGTTCTACAGGATTCTTTTGCACATGAGTTTCCTGTCTCCAGTTGTTGTATTGGTTCTGTGGGTAAAACCAATTGCAAGAGACTTTCTTGCCAGTGCACCCATGGGAAAGACCTCTGTCACAATGTGAGGGCACATGCATATTTACTGTCTACTGCGAGTAATATGTTTTCAATTACAAACAATGGCCAGATGTGCTTCAAATGGTGCCTTTTAAACAGTCCTGACTTTTTCGCATCCTTTCATAATCTCACTATTGCAGAGTCCCCAGTGCATCATTTGAAAGCATGCGTCTCTGGATCATAGTTGTGCTGTGTGTGTTGCGCTTAGCACTGACTCGCTACCACCTGCAAGCATACCTCAACCTGGCTCAGAAATGGGTGGAGCAGATGAAGAAGGAAGCAGGACGTATCTCTACCATTGACATTCAGAGGAAGGTCAGATGCTGTTTGTTTTTATATGACCTTTACGTTTTACACTCTGTGTTGTGCATTTACCCAGACGTGCTGATTAGTGGCAACTAGATTTCCTTGTAGTTGCTGCTAAACTGGCAAGGCAGAATTATAACTACTAAGGCAGTGGCCTTAGTAAATTTAAGATGGAAACCTTAAAAACAAATCAAATTAATCAATCAAATAACAAAAAGGAAATAAATCTTTAGCATGGTAAAGAGCAAAACATACTGACTTTTTATTCTTTTTTTTTTTTAACCTATAGTTCATCTTCTGAAGTCATTTTTATTGTAGCTTTTTGATATGCAGTTACTCTGCAATCCCACATAAAATGTTACATAAGTGCTCTGTTTTTCAGGTCACCCGTGTGTTTTGCTACCTGACTGTAGTCACTCTCCAGTATCTTGTCCCCATTTTCCTTATCCTCTTCTCCACACTGTCACTCAAGGCACTAGGTAAGTAAAATAATCCTACCACCATTATTAAAACCTCTGCAACAAAAGAAGAATCCACATTTAGTTTTCTTTTAATTCCCAAGATCCCAGAATATTTCTTTTATAACACATTGATATGTGTCACTAAAACCTCAGCAAATTTTATGCTTTATGCTTTACTTTTCCTTGTTAAAAATAAAATGTTTTACCTTTTCAATTGTTACTATAAGTATGCGCACATTGCTTTAGTGTGGGGAGGTGCTGTCAACACTTCCTGTGATCCAGAATCCTTGGCAGTGGTGAAGAGATATTTGCTGCTAAATAGTTTCTGAGTGAGACTTGTTCTTTTACCCAATCAGAGAATATAAGTTATTCCGCTTCATTAGTAGGCTTTGGAGCGTTCCTATTGCTATTTCACGAAGTGAACTAAAATAGGCAGAATGTTGTGGAGTGTAGCAGAGCAGTTAAAGAAAGGCTTGGTGAAGCAGAGTGAGTTGATCAGGACTAGCTCCAAGTTCAGTGGCAAAGCACTGATATTTATGAATCTCTCCCAATCATGCAGGGGACTTTTCTTGGGGGACAGGTGCAGAGGAGACCCCAGGGGTGACACCAGCAGTGGTGATGCCTACAGTAGCATCTGTGCTATCCAACAATCTAGATGAAGATGATGAGGGGGTGGAGGACATAGAGGAGGACATTCAGGCCACAGTAGCTCACCTGTCAGCAACCTTCACAGCACTGAGGTCCGTCCTTACTCCACTTTTCTTCCGAGGCTTCTTTGCATTCTTCACCTGGTGGGTGGCTGCCTGCCAGGTAATAAGCTCTTTGTTTGGCATCTACTTCCACCAGTACCTTATGCAGAACTAATTGAGGAAAAGGTGGTGCCACACAGTAATGCAACTCCAGATGTCAGCTATATTTGGCTTTTCCAAGGGAGACCTGCAGAAGGGATAACTTATTAAAAAAAACAAAAAAAAAACAAAAACACGATTACAGACAGAATGCACTGTATTTTTCAAATAGAAGTTTCGATCAAGGTTGGTTGAGTGGGCAGATGATGAAAACTATCTGTTCCAATATTAGCTACCTTGTTGCCCTTAGAACAGCAAGCTAGTGGTGTAAACACAAATGTACAGGGAGAACTGGGCCCTGTATCACAAAGCATGTTCCACTTAATCTGGCTTTCTTTGGGTTATCTGCCTTCACAAAAACCAAAACTGGTGATCCTAGATAACTGATCACAAAATTGGTTATAATTTGACTTACTTAACATTGGTTTTAATGGTCCACCTATGAGCATGTTTATGCAACTCACATACATCATCAAAAGAGTAAGTTTTGATATGACTCAGTATTATCATTTTCATGTTCAGTAGTGACATTTTGTTGCTTTTTGTCTCACTGTAAACAGCTTAGTGAAACACTTAAAATGATTTTTGTTTTTGTGCCTTTGTTGTCGTGCCTTTCTGTTGGTGAATTAGTCTGTGATCTGACTTTTTCCCCACATTAGGTCAGTAGTGTTTCCATAGCAGGTCAGTATAGGAGTGCTGCCTTTTACCTTTGCCTCATCTCCATGAAATCTGAACAATTACGAGGACACTGATTTTGAACTTGCTTCTTTTAGTTCTATTTTGGATAGTAGATGTACATAAATATCAATAAAATTCCCAATAGCTTCCCTGTATCAAAATGTATCTCATTCTAGCCGAAAAATGCCTCCAAATGACATCGCTTGGAGGAACCTTTAGTTCAGATTATGTCATCTTGTTGCTCACAGAATGGAGTTTGTAATCATGGTCAATATGCTTTTCCGAAGCTCCCCCAAATGACATCATCTGAAATCCTAGTGATGGAAAAAACTCCACTGGAGGAGTTTTTCAACTAGAAGCAGAGAAATGTTTTAATATAGTGAAGTCAGAGGGGGGTTTAAAAGCATGAATGTACATCTACACCCTTAACTACAATCATAGAGAGCAAGTAGAAAATGTATGAAGTCGACCGTTTAAACAACTTTAAGCCAAACCCAAGCGCCACATCACAGTGTCACGTACCTTCGCATTTACTTTAATAGACATTCATCATGCTGTAGTAGTAGATTGTTTAATAAAGGTGGACACAGTTGTATAAAAAACATTTTTATCTCATAGTAAGCAAAGTGATTCTGCAGCTCTCTGTTGCTCTTTTTATGTGCTCCCACTCAAGACTTTTGTCTAGGTAACATAGAATTAATTATTCACATTTTCCTACGATGTGATTAGTCAGCAGTTAAAAATGAACCAGCTTTGTGACACTAGAATCCCAAAAACTTTACTTAAGCCAACAACTCTGCTTTGTGATCCAGGCCAAGATCGTCTTCCAACCGCTTTAGCGGAACAAGCTTCTGCAACATTTGATGTATCTATGCCAGTGTTAAACTGAACTGTTGTTCACAGAACATTGTTAAAAATGCTGCATCTTAGATATTTAAAGGTACCTGGGTGAGTATTAGTACTTGACCTGATGTAGATAAGCCTTTATATTTTTGTGAGAGACTTTGTCCCTCTTAATAAACCGATTCAAGAGTGCTAAATGTTTTTTTTTGTTTTCTGCAAAGTAGTAAAGCTTAGATCTTGCCTATGACTTTAACTATCGAGCTGGGATCAGTCTAAACTGTAGCTGTGGCTTTTCATTAGCCAAGTTGTTTTTATAGTGTCTTTCCTTCAGTATTCCTAAGTGCCTTGGAGCTCAGGGATTTTGATTAGTTTTAAAATCTCCTTCCTCCGTCTTCATGCATTTTTAGTACTAATAGAATATATTGATGGGTTTAATTAGGACTCCATAATCATAGGTTTTTCCTTTTCCTTGCAAACACTAATAATTGGCAACATTTTTTGTTTTTTGCTGTTTTTATTGCCAATCATTCATATATATGTAAGAATGATTAAAGCTGTCATTGCTGTTTTGCATCAGTGTATTTTATTTATTTATGATACATTTATTGTACTGAAATGACATTTATTTAGAAAGGATACAGATATTGAAATTCTGTACATGTGAACTCTGTGGTAAGTTTGAACTTTTTCAGTGTTTTCATGTGTTTCTTTTTTAGCTAGTATGTTTAAATTGAATGCCCTGAAATGATTATGCTGTGAAGTTCATATGGAATTGTTTTAATTTTGAGAATTATTGAATGCATGGGGTGCAGCCGGAATGTTTTGTTGGTGTGGCTTAATAAAGACGATATTTTTAAAATGTTTTTAGTGTTTTACTTTATTCTGTCTTCCCTTTTAGGAATATGGGAGATATTACTGCTAAAACACACAAACATCCTGTAAGACAGTAGTGTCTCATGGCTGTGCTGAGCCTCAAACTCTAAATCCAACCAGAAGATGATTCTTTAATGGGGTTCATTTTAACATGTATGTGCTCATGACTAACTAAAGATTGTTCTATTCTTCTACAAAGATTTGGAGCTTTCAACCTGGACATATTTGCTGGAAAAAAAATTTCCAATAAAACTGCATCCAAATCCACATCTGATTTATAATGTCTGTGACATAATAATCAAAACGTTCAGATTACCATACCAGCTAAGGAGTGTGATTTGTCACCAGATCAAGACTCATTGTCTGAAAGCTGACATGATTTACTGGTGAAAGAATTTGACTTCCATGTCTAATCCAAAGCTAAACCAGGTTTTGGAATTTAGGGAGTGGGTCGCCTCACTGGCTTCATATGTGCATTACTACATGCTTCCTCAGAGGATAACAGTAATCATGAAATCACTGGCAGAGAGGTGGTTAATTCACCATTTGATTTTTTTTAGCATTACTGTCCAGGTTTTTGCATTGAAAGGAAGTGGAAAAAACATGAGGAAAATATTTTTTGTTTATGTTACACCCCCTTCAGTGACATGCCTGAAGAGGACAATTTAACATTCGTACATTTGTAATTAGCACCCTCACTTACCATAAATGGAGCTATGCTTCTCTCAGATCTTCTATCAGATCTCTGAGAGTGTCCAGCATAACAAAGTGAAAGGTGACAGGGTTGACATATCTATATAATCACATTAATTATGTGCGTCTATGCTTGGAGGCCCCGGGTCCTTTCAGTCTGCTCTGTGGACTGCAGTGGGCCAGGTCAGGCAAGCATGGTTGGCTGTGGTTGCTATAGAAACCAGTGTTAAGTGTGTGCATGTGTGTGTGTTTGCAGGAATCAGACATGCCCTACAGACTGGGCTCAGTCTTGTCTCAGGGGAGCAGACCAGACATGACCCCAGTCAGAGTCTCTTTTCATTTAGGGAGGGGAGAAGACAGAGATGGGCCACAGCTGAAATCTGCTTTTTGCTGAACTAATAAAAAAGGCAAATGCATGGGGTTAAGGTAGGTATAGTTACTGTGCGACAACCAGCTGTGGAGATGAGCCTTTTGGAGCTGAATATATTGTTTGAAGCCACTAGGTTTCCAGGCTTTTGAGTAGTTTATACTTGATGCCCTTGTTTGGTGGCTGCATGGTGAGCTGCCTCACAGGGGCCAGATATGATAATGAGGGAGTAACTGTGTCTGTGTGTCTTTTTAAAGATGGAACAGAGTTGAATAAGACTAATAAATGGGCACATGAATGCTTGATAGCTACACAGTGGCCAACATTTTATCTGGGTTTAGACTAAATGGACATGAAGAACATGGTGAGACCAGAATCACATTTTTCTCTTAAAAGATAATAAGCTAAAAGTTCTTTGCAGGAAAGAAAAATCAGGCCCAGGCAAATGTACAAATCAAAAGGTTTTTATTCAAAAGGAATAACCACAAATAAAAATCTGTCTCTGTTCCATTAATGAAGCGTTTGGCAAACATATAAAAACTCAATCCAAAACATCAGAATACTGATAACTTGGCTTTTCATGCTGACTTCGATCCACATTACTGCATATGAAAATGAAAAGAACAGCTAATTCCACAGCAGCACTTGAAACTGATGCCGTCTAGCGGTCGGCTCTGTGAATCTCTGCAGAGTTTGTCATTAAGCATTTGTTAAATGTCTCCAGGATGAAACACTAAACCTGTGCCTTGTCACAAAGAGTCATTGGATAATTAATCACCAAATAGGCTGTTCTCCATTTCTCTGCAACTTCTCCGTCAAACCCAGATGATGTAAAAGAAGATGACCTCTTGTGGACAATATGTGAAAATTCATTCAAACCTGCAAGTCTGAGTATGTTTTATCTATTGGAGAACAAAAGTCAAACATGAAAAACCACACAGACAGTGCACAAAAACAGTGCATAGATATTTTATAGATTCCTTTCTTTTGTCAGTGTTTAATGAAATATTTTATGCATATTTAGACTCAGTCATTACAGTGTCACACGAACTAAATATTATAGGGCAATAATAGCAGTAAAGCTCAGTAATATCTACAAATTTCACTCACTAAATGAAGCCCTTTAGAAAATGTCAGTAATATCATTTCATATTACCTCTTAAATCGAATTTAAAAAATCATAAGCACGTACATCTTTGGCAGTTTTAGTATTTGATTAAATGCATAGGGATAACACACTTTGGTTTATGGTTCCAGCATAACGAGAATTATTTGGGAAATTATATAACTAAAGCTTAGCTTATCCAGATCCAGAGTCTTCTAAACTAACATAGCAAGACATAACATAACAACTTTTAAACACTTCACCCCTCACATTTAATTCTAAAAATACTTATGTGGCCATATGTAAACTGAAGCACTTTCAGTCACGGTCATTTTTGCTCCTGTCCGTACCAGCCCTGAAGAGATCCTTTCTTAAGCGGGATTGCAGTGTTGTTGCAAGTAGAGAAAAATGCATCTTAACGTTAAGCTCAAAAATGATCTATAGTCTGTCTGAGCTAGACGTAGTAAGTGACATCAAGTGCAAAATGACCTCTTCTTGCTACTCTGCAAAAGAGGTGAATGAAGTGTGGAAACTTTATACTCAAGTAAAAGTGTGAGTACTTGCCGTCTACCAGTTCAATTCTTTTCCCAAGTTGATGTGCTAAGTGCATACTATTAATTTGATTTGTTCTTACTTTAATTTCAAAGGTAAAATTTATGGTGGAGAATATTATATTATATGTAAGCAATGAATTTTAAAAATTAAAGACATTAATTTCTGCACTGACGTCTGGTTAATCCATTATAATACATCATCATTTAACAGGTAAGTAAGTTTTCTTTTAAGAATCTGCATCTGTAAAGTAACTAAAACTCGCAAATAAAAAGTCTAATGTCTCCCTCTGAATTGTGTTGGAGTAAAAGTAACTTTAAATGGAAATTTACTATTTAAGTACAAGTCACTCAAAATTGTACTCAAATACAGTTCTCGTAAATGTGTTTAATTATTTACCACCTCCAGTCTTTAAAGTATTTTGAACTGCTTCAGTTTTGTTTTTGTGTAGAGCAAAGTCTGCTCTACACAAAAAAAAAACTTTTCGGTCACAGATCCGCAATGAAACGGTCGCAACAATTGTCAAAGCAAACACCAAGAGGGGATTTTATACTCATAGATAAAGATACCAATGTCACTCGACTAACTGATTCTACAGAAAGCTGATATATAAGCTGAATGTTACATTTAGCATTTTTTGTCCACAGTGCTTTTTGTTGTTTCATACCTTTAAATGCATTAAAAATGGATCTTTTCAAAACCTGTGCGAACAGAAGGAATGATTACAGCTACTAAAATTACTTTAATCATACATTTACACTTAAAACAAAGTGACCTTACTAGTGCACACCCACATTTTACTATTTCAAATAAGGTTAACGTTAAAGTGACATGAAATCCAAAGAATCTTAGACTGGAAGGACATGTCACTGATTTGGGGTAAAAGCTAAAACATTAAAGCTTACACATCATTATTATTTTCATCTTTTTCATTGTGACATTAAAAAAACAGTGTAATTTTACAACTACTTACGTATTTTTATATCACTTAGGGCAAACACTTAACTATTCTGTTGAAAACTGCCTTGAAAGAAAAATTTCTACGTACACGTTTTGCACCGTTGGACAAATTCAGTTGGTCCCGCTGTGCTGCTTTAGAGAACAGAAGACAATGAACATGTTTCAGATTGTATTTATAATTCACATTAGCTTCACACGGAAAACTAAACCTAACCAAACAAACAAAATTCTGTATGCATCTCGTCTCAGACTAGTGATGCAGAGAAAAATTCTCCATCGCCCTGGAGAGACCAGCTCTGTGTAAGGAGACAAAGAGAGGCTTTCTTCTCTGGGATGATGGGGACAAAGTTACCCCATCTTGCTATCTTCTGTGTAATATCTGTGTGTGCGTGCGTGTGTGTGTGTGCGTGTGTGTGTATACAAGCGGCACTGGTATGAATGGAAGATAGCTTACTGCATGGAAGATGGTGGTAGACTGCAGCAGCTAGCTATCTATGCCAGCTGTCACTCATCTCTAACTGCCTGAGTGGATGCCCTCCTTCTTCTTCTACTTGTGTGAAGCCAGTTTTGCTAAACTCCTTCCTCTCATTGGCTAGGTGGGCTTCTGGAGGGGTATGGCGAGCTGAATCGGGGTTGCTTATTGGTGAGTGCTGCCTGAGGTGGTGTAGAGGAGGAGAGGTGGGTGAGGACATGTGTTCAGGAGAGCAACGCTCTGATTTGATGTTGAGGGAGAGCAGATGTGGAGACGCCGAGGAGCAAGACTGAGAGGCGAAGGAGCACCCTCCACTGGACATCCTGAAAACCACAGTAGGGAGGAGAGGGAAAAGTTTGAGTTTGGAGAAATGTCTGTTAGGGCGTCTTCAAGGGCAACAGATAACTATGAGCAGAATGAAACGTGTCGGATAAAACCCAACATTCTATGGAAAGAATATTCGCTTTCCACATTCAGGTAAAATTAAATAAATATACATACACGTCTTTTATTGTGTTTATTGTTTTATTTATTCAAACTCTAATTTTTTTATTTTCTTTTATTTACTTTCATTTTATAATATTTTTTTACTTTTTTTTACCTTTTTTATTTTTAAAATTGTATTTTCTTTTATTTATTTTTTTAAATTTTCACATAGAATATTTAAATTTTTCACTTTCCTTTTTATTGTTCACTAGTCTGACAATTTTTGTTTTGTTGATACCTGTTAACCGTTACAGATGCATGGTCGCCTCAGCCTCGCAATAAAAATAATTTTTAGATAAATATTGTGATATATTGTGATATAATATTGTGTGTTTTTTAGCACTGTTCTGTTCAAATATCTCACAAGAAATAATACGTAGAAATACGTAGTGGCAGCAAAGAAAGATGTAAATGTAAATGATGATTCCATACTTTTAAAAAACAGAGGGCCGTATTATTGTGCTTACCCTGGGGTTATATGAGGCCCATGGGGCTCCTGAGGCGGCTGCACTGGTTGCCAGGGGTTCCCTGCTCCTCGTTGTTGACTCACAGAATGATAAAAACCTGGTTGGCTGTACTCTGCAAAGAGAGAAGACACTCGTTTAAAAGTCACTGCGTAACTAAAAACGGGAGATAGAAAACTTATTTGAATAAAACCGAATTATAGTAATAAGATAGTAAAAAAAATATTTTTACCTAGAAGGAATTGTCATTTGATATCAATACCACACTCATGTCTGTACATTATTGTAAATATGAAGATTGAAATTGGTTTATTTTAAACGTGTAATAAAGGCTGAAAACTGCAGGGTAAAAGCTGCAAATGAGCTTCGAGATGCTGGTGGGGGGGACTGCGTTACTCATAAACAGGGTTGGGTTATCTGTTTCACTTATTTCCAGTAGCTTTGCTGAGCTAAGCTGCTGTTTACAGCAATGTGCAGCCATGAGAATGATACTGATTTCCTCATTTAACGCTGCACCAAAATGAATAAGCGCATTTATGAAAAAGTCCAATGATTCCTTTAAAGAGCATTTTCTTGTTTCTTACTTTTATTATATCCATGATACTTTATTTATACATTTATCCTAATTTAAAACAGGGGAAATGATGCAGGACAGACATACCAGAGGTTCCTATGGATTGAAGGCCATACCCTCCCAAACTGTGCCCCAGCAGCCCCGCTTTGCCCATGGCTACCATGGAGCTGCCACTGTGAAGGCCCTGGTACAACAAACCTCTCTGATGATCAGAGAAAGTGAAACAGTCAAAATGAAATACTCAATAAGAAGTAATCCAGAGACATTAGGCTGTACACACTACACAGAACGAATACAGAACAAATATAAATACTGTAACTGGGAGAGGTGTGAGTGAGTCAGAAAAACTGAAACTTCTTATACGAGAGTGCGAAATGCATGCAAATCGTCCATGTTAATACATACAGAATGTGCTAGATTCAGTGGCACGTATTAAGTTGATCACACTGGATATTTAACATCTACTTACAGCAGAGTTGTGGTTAACACGCGTGGGACCCATGGCCTGATTAGCAGCATCTCCCCGCAGGTTCTCACTGCCAAGGTTTAGGGGAGGGGGGCTTTTCATGTCCAGAGATCGATTCAGGTTGCCGTGGGAGAACACGGAGTAGCCGATACCTGCCCAGTGGAAGAAAGGAGCAGGAAGTGAAAAGAGATGTGAGTGTGTTTCGCTAACAGAAGAATGATTTATTTTTCTTTACCACATCACCTCCCTCTGTGTGTGCCTACAAGTGCGATAAAAATTTACTTCTGCTTTTGCTTTGACCTTTAAAATAGTATCTGTTTTTATGGAACAATAGACAGCAATTATTCATAAATCCATGTTCATATTGTAAATATATTCCTGTCTGCTGATGGCTTGACAGGATGTATTTTGCACTGCTCATGAATCAAAAATCAGTGTGAATGATTAGGAAAACAGTTATACTAACTTAGAAATAGAAACACGACGTTTGTGTTTAATGTCTAATGACATCATAGTGCATCCAAATAGTTAAAGACTATAAAAGAAGATGATACTGGCAGGTGCGATATGTTCTGTACAGAAACCACAGAACTGGTTACAGCCGCTGTTACACTGCTGGAGGGCCAGTTTCACAAAACAGGTTGGCTGTGTGTGGATTGGTTAACACACACACACACACACACACACACACACACACACACACACACAAACACCAAAACACACATTTCCTGTGAATTCACAGACAGCTGCACAGTAGGTCAACAGTGCACATGTGAATTTCACAGCAAACTTGTAGCAAAAGGCTAGAAAAGTGTAAAACAACTACAAATTATGATTTTTTTTTCTTTTACTTGTGATAATATTTGAAACAATTCCAGTTTGTGACCAGTTATGAATTTAATTTATTTATTTATTATGAATGAATTTTTTAGAGCAAAATATCTACTCTGTCCATTTAATTAACAGTGATAATTTTCACTTTTATTTGCACAGCTGCTGAGTTAAATAGCTGTACAATAAATGAGAATAAAGAAAAATAAACAAGTCAGAAATTGGACTTACATTTATATTTAGTCATTTAGCAGACGCTTTTATCCAAAGCGACTTACAAGTGAGGTACAAGGCAAGCAAAAATCTAAGTCAAATCTAAGTCAAGAGACTTGATTCAATATTAAACTTTGGTCTTTGGCAGTTTATATGTATAAACACATATATTTATAATGATGTATAGGTTACTGCCTTAAGTTTGCACTGTGCAGTTGTAGGCCAGTACTGTAAATACTTTGAACATCTCGACTGTCAAAGTGTTTTGGCACAAACATTCTGGGAAGAAATTGCAAATAAAATGAGTTTGGTAGTTGCGTTTCAGCTCACCTGAGTGTGGAGACATGAATGCAGAATGGGCGTGTGGTGCCGCAGGACTGGCAGGGCTGCATCTGGAATTAAGAGACTTAAAGCCTGGGGGTCTGTGGGAGGCCATGCTGGATCCAGATGAGTTAGGGAAACCATTTTCACAGCCAGCAGACACCAGGAACTGGGCCTCTGGTGAGAGTAGTGATGGAGCCTAAAATTCAAAATATATGCATAAATATCTTTTCAAAATCAAGAGTTATTGAGTCCTGAAGTAAAAATGAGCAGATAGCATTTCTTTGCTTGTATGTGTACAGTGTGCTAATGCTTGTGTACGTGGGTGTGGATTTACACAGAAACGCTGGCGAGCCATAGAGAGATCCATGCCCTCACTGAGAGGATATTTGTCTGTGGCCACCTGCATGCTCTCCTCGCTGTCCAGCTCAGAGCCATCAAGACCGAGGCCCTTCCTGCGTAGAGTCTGATGCCGAACACGGAAAGTTATCACAACAATAACAGGAACAGTTAGAAAAGTCAACCAATTCATATTCATGCTTCCTCCACTGGAATAATTTGCTTTACACTAAAACAAAATCCTATTTCCTTGTTTCAGTAGCATCTCGGACAGGGGCATACCTCCAGTATGTCGGTGTTGGTGCGGCTCTCGTGTGGCTCACTGTACTCTGTGTATTTCAGGAGCACTTTGTCCATGTCTGTGCTGGCATACTGAAACAGACGGTTGGTGCTGTTGAAGATAATGAGGGCGATCTCACAGTCACACAGCACGCTCAGCTCATATGCCTTCTTCATCAGACCAAACTTACGCTTGGTGAAGGTCACCTATAGCATAAAAACCACATAGGTTAATGTCATCCCACTACTATGTTTAGCTAAACCATTCTCTCCAGTAGAATATGGTGGGAAATTGTTTGCTTTATTAAATAGCTAAAAGGAACAGATTATGAAAAAGAGTAAAATCTCAATTTAATAAGTTCACAGATGTTCATCCCACAACAATAACTTCAGAATAATTAGAGTTTTTTAAACCCCCTATCCGTCTTTTAAAAATACTAAATATAAAAAAGCAGAACACAAAAATCCAAACTGATTCCCTGCAAAAACACTTTTGACTGTGAACTCTATTTATATGGCCCCAATAACAAGTTTGCCTCAGAAACCATACAACACTGCCTCGCGCCCTCGCTGCAGATAAGGAAAATCTTTATCACCATAAAAACATCCAGTCCAAAAGATCAGATTAGAAAAACAAATCATATTTTCTACTATGATGAACAAAACCAGGCAGTTGTTTGATACATTTACTTGTTGTCTCCAGTGATTGCTTGTGTTTATTTGATGTTATTTTTTCACCTCTTTCTCTCTCAAACACACACACACACACACACACACACAAAATAATAATAACATCCATCCTGTTTCACTGTACTATCAACATACAACATGTCCGAATTACATCGTATCTACTGTATACTGTCCTGTATCTGCTATCACATTTATCTCCCATCAAGTTGATCAAAATGTCTTCTTTTTAGGCTCATACCGTATTTCCTCTTTTGTATGTATCTGCTGTTGGAGAGATCAGTCCACTTTGTTCAATGTGTGAAAGAGCCTAAGAGCCATTACTGCCCTTTCAAGACTCAATAAAATCTCACTTTTACTGGTGTTTCAGATTTTGTTCAATTTACTGCAGTGGATCCTCATGTCAGGCCGTCTCCATTTGGCAATAGATAACTGTACATTTTCAAATTTTTTACAGGAAATTTTGCAGTTGCTGGCCCAAACTTCGAGGCAAGCATGCTACAGTGACTAGGCTATGGTAACTACTATCGTCCTCATCATTCTTGATATCATAATGCAAAATTTCCTCCACAGTTTTAACACATCATGCCTACAGATAAACCGGCGCACGAGAAAACATACTTCCATGTATTATCCAAATCAGTACAAATATCCTCGGTGCTTCTCAACTTTAAGTAAAATGTATCTACAGATTACCACTGTGTCGAACTCTCAGTGATAACAACTGTGCCTGTCTAGATGTTGATGTTTACGGCATATTCTGCACAATACGTACACTACCCTCCGTTTTTCTGGAGTTCAATATTTCCAGAAACATAGACAGTATTGACTTTTAAAAGTACTTGCTATTCATTTTACAAAGACATACAACTGAAAAAAGCAGCAAACCCTCAGATTAATAGATGCCTGAAAACAATTGTTTGCATATTTATAGGCTGCACAAAACGGTTCTGGTTTTAGTATTTATATAAATTAATTATTGCATGTACTTAAGCTCACCTGTCTGTTCCTCTGGTCCAGAATACGAGAAATTTGAATTTTCTTTCTTCCCATTTTGTGATTCTCTGACACCTGTAAAAGGAAATGTAAGAATGTTTAAAACGCTAAGATGTACAGCATTTTCTTCTCTACGTCGAGGTTAAAAAAAAGTTAAAAGTCACATTTGTAAGTAGTGGTCAAAAAATCTATTGATTACTTTGTTTTACATAGTATGATAATACATTCTACACTATGTTCATGATCCTGTTTTTTTGCCGGTGGGAAAAAGCCCCATTCAGTTTAAGTGACTCAAGTCGCTGTCCCCTTGCTAAGGGCAGGGTGTTTATTTTTACCACCATGAGGCGATGCGATCTAAAGTTAGAGAGGTCCTTGCCGGGCCAGCAGTCCACACAGTCTGACACCCCCTCGGTCTGGGTTACCCCAGGGCCAACAGCACACTGTTGGGCTGCACCGCACAGCCCCAAGAGACAGGGTTAAAAATATAGTCGATAGCTCCTTTTTTAAGGTTCAGCAGGCAATAGCTGAAACCAAACAGTAGAAGGAAAACGGTGCGTTCTTGAAAGATGGCTGACGCTAAAAGCCACCCACTCCTCTCTCATGAACAGCCAGGTCAGAAAAAAGCTGAATTTGGAGGGGCAGAAGCCAAAGACATGGATGGATTATAGTTGTCATGAGAATGTCCATTTTTGAAACTCACACTCACTGTTTGTCTGTTTTTCTTGGTCTAGAAACCCCCCTGCTAATGTTCCACCCCCCTGCCCTCTATAGGGATGGGCCCTATAGAAAAATGTTCCACATTATTACTCATTGAATCAAGGGGAGAATAAAGTGACATTATAGTACAATCAATGAAATGCACGCATACATTTGCTCTGTGTATGAATTATTGCCACTTTACAGTCGCTTTCATTCAAAATCAAGTGGTGGTCTGAGTCCTCTGACCTGACCAGACCTGACTTCTCCAATGCCCAGAGGAGATTTCACGGGTTTTTCCCCTTAATACTGGACATGTATTGGACATCTCTATATTTAGTTCCCTGTCCCTCCTGATGGTGCCCGAGCGGATATGGCGTTCATGTTCCCACGACCCCTCAAGTGCCCGCTATCCCTCAACGTAAGCTTGGCACAGACATCACGGGCGTTTCTGGAGGAATCCACCTCTTTGCCCTCATTATTACCTTATAAAGTCTGGTGACATCCACTGTGCTGTCCACTGCAGATGCAAGACACACCTTAACACTGTGACAACTTCAGCATAGCCCTTGTCTCAGCGGTAAAACAGAGCATGACACAAACAAATTTACTTACTTACAGCACGGGTCTTTCTGACTAACAACCCAGCTAAGACAAAGAACTCAACTCACAGTAGGTCAAGCTCTTCTTCTTTTTTTTGGGGGGGGGGGCAGAAGTGAGACAACCTCATATCAAGGCGAGTTAATGGCGAGAAGAGAGGGAAGTGGGACATATGTTCTAAACAGGCCAGAAAGATCTTTATCTCAGAAAGTTCCTCTCAAATATAAATAAAAAAAAAGATGACTATCGTCACCACAGACAGTGCTGTTAAAACACATGACTAGCTGACTAAATATAGGTGCACCTCCAGCCAAACGGTGTAGAGTTAGCTATAAACCTCTGTGTGGTTTAGTAAGGCCAAGGCAGGCAGGAAAGCCTGACTGTGCCTTGCACATCAGCTAATTCTGGATGTTGAGGTGGCTGTAGCTCATTTGCTAAGACGTTGCACACGAACCCAAGAGTTGGTGGTTTAATTCTCGCTGTCCCCTTGCCACACTGAAACAATGATCAATAAAGTAGTTAAAAAACTCAAGTTTTTACAGTTTTTTTTATCCATACAACAACTGCTGTTTGAGGTCTCTCAATGCATCACCACTAGCCAACAGTGGGTGAAGCCAACGGGCAACTTCTAAACCTGACACCATAGATGAAAGGTGGCCATTCAACAAAATCATATCATTTTTTAACATCTTCCTCTCTAGAGGTCCACTAGTCTCAGAAGTCCTATAAAAAGATATTAATGCAAAACAGAATCGCTGTGTGCCCGGTAATAGCGCAATTATTGCACACACACTCACTTGCCCCTGGGACTTGAAGCTTCTTTGGGGAAATACAGCATCTTTGTCAGACACCTTCCCAGAGGCATAACAGTGGAAAATACTGAGTACAGATGCACAGCAGGTACTGTAACAGTAGTACTGTACCACTGCTCTCTGTCATACTGTACAGTGGGAACTTCTGTCTGTCTCTGGAGACCTCGCTTCGACAACAATGCCCATGCACAGAAAAGTCCAGTCTTGTATATGAACAAACATCTAATAGCTTTGATTTGATTTGTGTGTGTGTGTGTGTGTGTGTGTGTGATGATGCTCATTAATATATGAGCTAGATATTTTTCTGCAGTGAACTGTATGCATGAAAGAGAAGGGGAAGAAACTAGGGCATTCGTAGAGTATTGGGGGTTCTGCTTCGATGGTTTTCTTTCCATGAGTCATTCAGAGCATGATGGCTTTTACATGTTGCAGAAATACAGTAAACACATGTGAACGTATTAGCCGAAGAAGCAAATGATTTGTTCTATGGTGGCGAACACTCCTAGATTAATTAATCAAATATTCTCCATCGTAGAGGTCCATTTGCACTGTTGCTTATTAAACATGGCTAAAGATAATTGCCAAATTCGTCACAGGTTGATGTTGGTGTTGACAGTTTCCACTCTCTCTTACTCTAAAGCCAGTTTCTGCACCACTGCCTTGCTGTGAAATCTTTTTTTCCATACATATTATTTTCTTTCACTCATGTACTGATTATTGAATTAACGATAAAAGCAATCAAGACAGAAGTTGTATCTTGTATTTACTAAACTGAAATGCCGCAGCTGTACGGTAGCTTTAATGACCCTTAAACACGCTGTTGAGCAGCATAGTTTTCACAGTTTTAGTCAGTTCAGTCACACCGAAGCTGTGTTAAGAGGGTAAAATGTGAAGCCAAAACCAAAATAGCAGACCACATGTGCATCAATGTACATAATTCCTCCTAAACACAACATTAAAAGAGTGTCAGGCTAAAAATTGTCACTTTGACAGTCATAAGCAAAACTGAAAGGCATTTTAAGAAGAGGAAGCCCTTAGTATTGTTTTTTTTTCTTGATAAAATGTTTCACAATTTGCAGCAAGTGACATAGCACTGTGCTCACAGCTAGCATCGCAGCATAAAGGATGTTGAAGAATTAGATCTTTTTATTGGCGAGGATAAACCAGCATCTTCTGTGTATGTTAGACACATTTCAAGGGTCATGCAGTTCATACGCTCACCGGGCCTTTGCAGTGAAATAGTGAGGAAATATTTGTCTAATTTTAACAGGGGATAACTCAATTGCCTTGATATTTCTGATAGAGCAAAAATAGCAATAGTACACGAAGGCACAAACCTAACACTTGCTCTGTCCATGAACAGTGAGAAAAGTTTATCAACACTTTATGGAGTTACTTAAGGTCACTGGACCATATACTGTGAATGTATATGTGAGGCACATTCATGTCAAATGACAATGGCAAAAACATTTCTATCAGCTCTTCTTCCCTGGACAAACGGTCTCATAGTGTTAAATAGTGTTAAATCATTACTTTCACCAATCCACATTTAAATGATACTTGTCTTTATATCTATGTATCCAGTGGCTGATTGGAAGTTTGCTCCTCATATCCTCACACAGTGAAACGCGCAGAGACAATTATGTTGCACTGAGGTCCTTGTTAAAGTCGAGTCAGTTCATGCTGAATGCATTCAAGTGTAAAGGGGTGTGTCTATTTCCAAAGGACGCGGATTCATTTTGCACGGCGTGATATTCGGCGCTAAAAATAAAAAAACAGTAAAGAAATAAATTAAAAAACGTAACTGGAAAAATGTTTGGATAATTACGCCCAATAAACTGTTGACACCATTCAAAACAGACAGTCCAAGAATAGCCTGTCTGTCCCCGAGGTGCCAAGCATCCCTGTCTATTTACCACAGTCTCATCTGCTGATTTCAGCAGCACCGCAACAGGTACTTTGCTAACAGCTGTGCCACGGATACTGTCACACAGGAAACCCAGGGAAACTTTGCTCATTCGCCTTAAAACCCGAGCAATAAAAATGTTTTGGAAAACCCACATTTAAAAGAAAAGAAAACAAAAACAGAGAATGTGATCTCACCTGTTCCTCGATCTCCTGTTCTCGCTTCACTTCTGAGTTGGTCGAGACTAAAAAGACAGGACAGGTTTAAGCAATCAAATCAAAGCATAAAGGTCTAAATGAGCGGGAGAAGCACTGTCTTGTGCTGTGCTCCTGTGTTTACGCAGAGATATTCACCTGATGAAGAAATAGCGGGAGGTTGAGGGGCTGCTGCTTTCCAGCAGCTGGCTGCTGCACCCCGCCTCTCTCTGTTAGCACACACCGCCTCCTCGTCCGCGCCATTGGACACACTCCTCCGCCTCCCACCCGCCCTCAAACGCACCAGTCGCTCAAGGCTGTCAGCAAGTTCACTTTGTGTTTTTCTGTATGTGGTGGTACTAAAAAAGATCCACATTACAGTGTATTTACTAATCATTTATTAAGGGTTTAATCCCAAATAGACCTTTTTAAGAAGTTCTGATTTTGTGCAGTCATGTACAAAATCATGTGATGTCATGTGACGTAGATCTTGCCTTTTTTGACTGTACCTATCAAAAATCTTTCTGTAAATAAGCATTATACAATAACAGGGGAAAGTGACAACTGCTAAGATGTTTTGACCTCTCTTCTTTTTGTTAGAGGTCAAAGATCATTGGAGGCTCATGATTAATATTTTTGAAACCATCACTTCTCAGGGATCATTACTGATGATGTCCACACCAGGCCCACCACTGTGAAAACCCCTTACATTTATCACAATAAAACATTCAACTTAGGCTTTAAAATTGTCTCTAATGTGATGATGTACCGTCCCACAGTGTAAAGCAGGGTCTAATTGGGAGACCTTTTCACAGATTTCATGAGTGGGGGGAGTTCCACTTTTAGGCTTCAAGAATAAAACAATGCATAAAGTATTTAGTGTGTAAAATAGGAAAGGTTAGCGAAAACATTAAAAAAATAGTTATTTTGTGCAAAAGAATTTTTTTATTATTCCTAAACCTGGTAACTATCTTAAGACCCACTGATTTAATCACAAAATCTCCCATAGGTTTCTGGTTGTGAACCACTGCCCTAAAGTCCGATATTGTTATAAGTTTTAATAAAGCTGTGGTAAATTTTTGATCCCTTAAATGTGGTTAACATAATTTAACACAGATTTGAAATAAAAAAAACAACAACAAATTAAAAAAAAAATAATTATTTGATTGTATTATTTCATTGTAGCCTCTTGTTACTAAATGGAGTGCAAAAAGGCCTGGGTCATAAAGAGCATAAGAGTAATAGAAGAGTAAAGAGTATAAAGCAGCATTGCCGTTTGTCTGCTAACTGAAGAGGCCCACCTTCTGCCAGAAGGAGGAGATCCCAGCTCCACATTGGCAGTAAATTCACTCTGCTGAAGTGTCCTCTTCCACTAATCCGACTGACTGCAGATTAATGGTCCTATGCTGTATGTTGACTGTCTTATCAGCAAATATCATCAGATGGGATGGCGGATGGCATCAGTGCTAAATTCATTTGCTAAATTGTTGTTTTGAGTAAACTGCGCATATTACAGACTGAACTGAAACGTGAATAGAAATTATGACTGTAATGTTCTCTAAAACTGTAAAACTGATGTATAGTTTGGACAAAATAGCTAATTATAGGTTGTGATACAAAGTAACGCCACCACAAGTTACTTTGCCCGTCCCCCAAAATTAACATATTTCAAAAACTCTACAACAGTCTCAACAAACTATTAAGCTTCACAAAGGAAGTATTTGTGGCAAAGCTGCCGCATTGTACTGCATTATTTATTACGGTTAATATGTTCATATATTAGCACAGACAAAGGTTATATATAAACGTTCTGCTTAAGTGCTGCATAGTCCTCTGCAGTCTTGGTGTCATTCTTTATTAGCAATCCCTGGGTGTAACTGCTGACACCACGGGGGTACACAGTGAATGGGGTTAGAAAGTAAGAGGTAAAACTTGATAAATCAAAAGATCAAATGGAATGCTCAGACACTAATGGAAAACAGACGTGCTGTCAGTTTAATAGATATATTTAGAGTTAATAACCGAATCGCTCCATGTGCTGCATTATTGACTATTTTTGGGATGTGACACTATGTACTCCCAAAAATAATACAGCGAGAATTTATTAACACAGATCATCTGTGGAAGCGTGGGCATCAACTCTATTTCTCTGTCCCAAACACACACACAACCATGTGAACAAGCATGCACAGACGCATTGAGCTACGTACGCACTCACACACACTGTCTGAAATCCCAAGAGGTAGCTCAAACTGTGCATCTGATGCAATGGTTAGCAACATCCCTGCAGGCGGCCACAGCCCTTACCGCCAGGATTCATCTGCGTGAGCCCCATCAAACCGACAGAGAATAGAGCAAAACCCCATCTGTGAATAAAGCCAATTAGGCACCTGCAGCTATGGGTAAATTATATCTATTGTTATTGTTGGGTAGTCGAAATTAAAAGGCTGAATTGCAACCAGTTACTAAATATTGGAAATAAATGTATAAGGCAAGAGGCGCAAAGTAGAAACTTTAGAGATATAAAGGTGTCTTTGAGAACTTTCCGTATCAAGTCCATTTTTTTTTTTCATTTTCCTGAAACTTCTCACTTCTGCTTTCGACAAGATCAGCCACGACCCTTTTAGAGCATGTGGTGAGGCTGTCGAATTCAGAAATAGCCTCCATGGTCAGTGTACATGTGTGAGAGCAATTGTTCACATTTTGTAGCCTACCTTTATAGCTACGGTCTTATCTACATCTTAACAGAATAAGGGTTACACCTTTAACCCCCCCCCACACACACAAACACACAAACCCCAACCTCTAACAGAACAGTAAGGCCTCTGTAACAAAAGAAGTATGTCAAGGTGTTTGTGGTGCAGCAGCAAAATATATGAAGTAAATGTTAATTTTAAAAAGTCCTAAATTATACTGTACTACTAACTAATCATACTGGTTAATTAACGCCTAAATAGTTGGAATATCTATGCAAAAATAAAGGGATATCTGGGTGTCTGGTGCAAGCAACCCTGCTAAGCTGTCCAAGTTTCCACGGCAACTAGTGAACAGTTAGTCGGAGAAGTATTTGCTGTAATCTACACCTGCCACGGGCTCGGTTTGCATAGGAACTCATGTTTAGACCTTTCTGGACAAAGGTGTCACATTTTTAATTTTTATGTTTTTACACTTTATCTTCTTTGTCTTACTGTTACCCAACCAGGGCCTATAAACAATCCTTTCATCCCTTTATGGGGATGTGAGTGTGCACACAGCACAAGAACTATAGGCTAATCTGAAGGAAGACTGTGGGCCTATTGTACTCATCCCTAAGAAATTAAAGAACTTCTTTAGGATATTTTAAAATCCATTTCTCTTGGATATAGTTTCAACGCATTAGTTATTATTATTAAGCAAATTTCAACAAGTGTTATTGGGTTAAGTGCATGTCTACGTGATGGGGCAGGAGAAACGGTTTGGTCACGGTGTTTGTGTCTAGCCTGAGAGCTCTGCCTCTTCCAGAAGCACGTCAGCGTATTGTTTCCGAGGATCCCTGAGAAAAAGTCCATTGTTGTGGCGAACTTTTTAATCTGGGGCTTTGACGCACATCACATGGTCGCTCTGTCACTAACAGGCTGCTGCAGAAGTCCATGTTGGGGAGGAAAGTGTTCATCCTGGAAGGACAGCCACAGACACACTGCCATGTCTGCGCACTTTTGGGGAGTTTAGAATCACTGGAGAATCGTGGTTCAAAAGCTCAACCGGGAGAGTTTTTTTTTTCTCCCCCTCTGGACAAATTTGAGCAGGATAAAAATGTCGCCCACGTACAGCCAGCGGTCTCTTATAGTACTGTCTTTACAGGGGATTCTGTCGGCCATCATGTGTGTTTTATCGGTGATTTTGATTTTCCAGCTGCAGTCTCAGCAGCCTGCGGTCAGGGAGTCTCCCCCTGCCACCTCCGCCATCATACCCGCTCATGTCTGGGCCGTCCTCATGCCAGTCTCCACGGTGCTCTGTGCACTGGCCCTCACTCTCAATTTAAGCTCTGTAGTGGTGTGTCTCCTCCACAGCTATTCTTCTACAGAGGTCTGCCGAGGGGAACAGGACACCGAAAGGTATCTAGCCCGGATAGGGCTGCTGTTCTGCCACCTGCTAGAAAACACCTGCCGCCGCGGCTCACACAGGCAGAAACAGATAGTTCCGGTCACTTCTCAGCGGCTGGGTTTGAGGTTTAACTCACCTTTGACCGCACCACGGGTCATTGAAGTCATTTGGGAAAAATAGTCCATCTAGGTCACATTATTTTTTTTTGCAGTTGCAGCAATATTTTGTCTGGTAGGACCACTACCTCATGGTGGATAATATTAGACATCATCAGTGGTCATTACTCTCTCAGTTTGTTGACTTTGTGCCTCTTCTTTACTTGTGCTTGTTTTACATTAGAATTCAGTATTGGCCATTTTTTCTTTCCTTGTGCTCACAGTTGCTACTCTTCCACAACGATTTCACTTTACCATCCAATGAAGTGCACTTAATATAACTCAAGACTTATTTACAAAACTATCGTGGCTTAACTTTTGTTGACACTTTGTTAGAGGATATAATTTGTCGCCTGTTTGTAAAGGTTTGCATTATATTCCATCCATACTGATATTTATTTTTCACTTCCCATACATGTAAGTGATTATTCTACACTAATTTCTGCACAGCTTTATTTAAAAAAATTGACAGTCTCAGAGGCATAAAGGCCCTGATGTGTGAGGGCAGAGGCCCACATTGCAATGATTTTGCTTGACCCCCACGTCTCAACCTCTATGAGTCCCACCCAAACAATGGCCTTCCTCTCATTATGTGACAAGAGTACGGCCTCTAGCTGCTCCTTTCCCCCGACTGTTTACAACTGCAACAGCATGGACCTTCCCATTCCAACAGAGGAGACATTCCAACAAAATGCGAATAGTAATGAAATACTTTTGAATATCTAGCATTTAAACATACCCACAAAATCAATAATCGGCTGCTTTAGACTTAATGTTCTATAATACTTGCAAACAGAGTATTGCAAAAAGGGTGAAATAAACTGAAACAAAAGGTGTAATTTATTAACAAAAATGTAGTAGCAACCTTAAAGTGTGAACATATGACATTTCTTTTGACAGAGCAGACTGGTTTCTTTTGGACAGCAGAATTGTACGACATGTGGCTATCGGACTGTTCTGCCTGGGGGTTTCTGTGTATTTGGCAGGTAAGATTTTTTATAACATTCTGTATGTTTTACGTATGTGTCTATGTCTTAAACATGTATAATTTGAATGCAGGATATTGTTTTTTCTAACAAACTCATAAAAAAATAAATAAAAAACCCTTTGCCCAAATCACTGGCACTGCAGTGGATTTTAAACACCAGTGGCAAAAACAACTCTGCTGCGTTCTTTTTGGTCCGTCCAGTGAGTACTGGAGAACAATGCGTTCTTTGAGCAGCTTCCATGACTCGAGTGTTTTTAATGCTGAACCTGGCAGTGCTGTGGTTCTCTGTTCCACTGAGCAGTTTGTGCTGGCCGATCACTGGAGGTAGTCACTCCATTGTGATGAGGAGGTGTCGCCATTACTAAGCCTCAGTCCAGAGGAAGCAAAGCAAGGGAATGCAGAGGCAACACCACCAACTCAGGAAGTCGCATCATATAGCAGAGCTGTGCTTTTCTCCTCCTTCTTTTAGCATGGCAGGGTCCACGGTCCTTTTCCTGCACACAAGTATAGGACAATCCAGTTAAGAAATATGTCATAAGTCATATAAAAATTGGTCTTTATGTGACATTTCATTCACATAAAGTTTCTGTCATTCCAATCTAAAGTTGTTTTGAGAATGAAGCTGAGAGTAGGAAATAAAAAACATAAAAACTCTGTATGTAAGTTGTATAGCCTGTTCATATAGAGCAAATTGTTAAGCATTTCTGTGTATGTAAATTCTCTGCTTTCTTTTCTTTGGCAGCTATGTCCATCTTTATGCTCCTCATATTTGAGGTGGAGACAGGTATTGCCAGTGCCTGTGTCCTCTCTTCAGGGATCCTGATTCTGTTGGTTGTTGTGATCCACTCTCTGGTCAAAGTTTCCAGTAGTGCGAAGCACTATCCCAATGATCTCGACACCCTCTACCAAAATGACCACGGAAACATGCCTGCCTCTCGGCCCTGCGAGCTCAAAATTGGGGTGGACAAACTGCGGATGCACCGTAGCCAGTCTCACCTCCAACATCAGCTCTCCTACACTCAAAGTGGCAACCAAAGACAGCGGGAACCATACCAGCAACAGCAGTACTCCCCTGCCGGAGGTTTACAGGGCCATGCCATTGATAAAGACAGCTACAGTAGCGGAGGCAGCTGTCCACGAATGCACAGGACCCTGTCTACTGAGTCCGGTTTACTACAGGCCCAGGTTCAACCCTGGAATGGAGTCAACAATG
Source organism: Channa argus (assembly GCF_033026475.1). Lineage (NCBI taxonomy): Eukaryota > Metazoa > Chordata > Actinopteri > Anabantiformes > Channidae > Channa > Channa argus. Next base: position 7,089,958 of record NC_090204.1, on the reverse strand, counting down.
AGATGAGGAGTGTCCTTGCACGCAAGTCAGGAATTTCTGCAAAGGACTCTACTCTTGTGTGATATAAAGAACGCCACAATTGAGAGTTAAGACGGTAGTCCCCAAGTCATTAAGTATATCAAAAGTGGACGTCTGAGTCACCAAAAACTGATGTACAACTATTGTGTTGTATTGTTTTACACCCTGACTGATTATAGACAATATGGGATTGAGACTGATAAGCATAGTATACATACCCAGGTTTTCATAGTAATCAGCATATTTATGCTATTGAGATAATTAAGCAGTAGCGTTTTGTATGAATGAACTTGATTTTAATCTCAATATACACACCAATGTTGTCCATGTATTGATCTGGCAATTTTACAGCTCTCTTTGGAATAATGTAAATAGTTAATTTCACCGTATACTACATGCCAAATGTACAATATGTGCACAATGTGTTCTATTATGTGTTGCTTAAAACAATTTAATTTCATTCAATTTAGAGATAGAATAGTTTAGCAAAATTAGGTACAACATTAAAACAATGTTGACAAAACCTAAAAAAAATTGTTAAAGTAAACATTTCAGTTGCATCACATATATCCTAAACCAGAATACTTAATATATAAATGTATTTACCTCATGTTTGGGAGAACAACAAACTTGGACACCTCTATTCAGATGTCATGGGGAAGTGGGTGGAGCATGCGCAGTAGAGACAGGGGGACTGGGAGAAGGGGTCACACCATGTAAGCTACATGCAGTTTTAAGTGGGAAACAAAAAACAGCACAGAGAAATATAACAAAAAAGATGAAGCTCCAATTCACTACAGAGATTTAGGCATGTAAAAACATTTTGAAAATGAATGGCAAATAAATTGGCAAAAACAAATATATAACCAAGATATCAAGTAACACAAACTATATGTAAATTATGGCTTGATTAAAACCAACAGAAAAAAGCGTATGAACAAGCGAAGGTATAATACAGAAAGCTGATAATGACTACAAACAAGATGAATCTCCAGAAAATAAAGACAGATCGTATATTAGTGCTGTGATACATAATCAAGATTTCAAATGTCCTAACTGGAAAACTGGAAAATTGAGTTAATGCCATTCAGTGTATAGACACGATAAAGCTGTATCGGAAGCCTTATTCTTTGGAGCAGCTACAGGAACTAATCCTACCACTTGACAAAAATGAGTATACATCTAAATTTGCACAATTTGTGCATTTGCATTCAAGACCTTTTTGGAAACATTAGTCTTAGGACAGGTCCAAAGAACAGTAATCCTTCTACTTGAATAGATTAATAATTACAGCTTAAATGCAAGAAGAAAAGATTAAATTTGCTTGCTGGCTTTATATGGATATGTCAGTGTCATTTTAAAATATTACACAAAGTCATACGTTTCATCCCTGAACTTTGGACACACTGGGTCTCAATGAACATGTTCACTGCTGCCTCCTACCTGCGCCCTTGAGAGTTGTTAATCTGTTCCTTCATGCTGATCGCTTGACAAAGAAGGCTGTCCATGTTTTTAAAATACACGCTGCTATTCTTCATGCTCTTCACAGCGCTGCAAGAACAAGCATATCAGTGAACGTACGTATTTACAGTCATTCTCAAAATATTTAGGGTTTTCCATCATCTCACCTGCATGCATACTCTACAGTATAGATTGCTCCTTGACTCTGCTCCTCCCAGCTCTGCATATCTGTCTGTATGGAATGTGACAGATATGAATACTAATTAGTAGGAAATTGGATAAGGAATACAACTTTATTGCACTATAAGCTGTAACAATTGTGTACATTCACAGGACCCAGTTCATATATTCAAGGGTTGCCAAGAAAGAATGGCTCAGCATCTGACTCAGTGTACAGTATTTTTTATTTTTTTTGTCCTTTCGGCTTATCCGGTGAGTTCAGGGTCACCACAGCGGATCATTGTCCGCATGTTGATTTAGCACAGTTTTTATGCCGGATGCCCTTCCTGACGCAACCCTCCCCAATTTCTACCGGGCTTGGATGGGAAATGGGGATGGGAAACCGCATAGCATACTGTATGTACAACAGATATTTTGTGCATATTGACATGATTGCCTTTATGGCATATAAGCGTGCAAAGAGTCAAAATACAGATAAGTCCGGGTCTGGGTACTGCGCATGCTGTCACATTGTTTCTGTTTAACCCCACACTTGAATAGAAAGGAAAAAATTGTTGTTTTTAAACACCTGTGCTTTTCTCATTGTAACAAGTCAAAATGTCTGATGTGAAAAAAAGCATATAAGAGAGAATGCAGGCTATAGTAGAATTGAAATAGCTATTTCCTTATTTGTTTTTTTAGTTTGGCTGTAACAAATGAATAAAGGAAAGTGTATTTTACTAAAAAGCATACCGATGTTGTCATCTTTAGATATAATTAAAATTGGCTTTTAAGATTATTTACACACACACACAAACCACGAAGAGTTAAACAAAAAAGTTAATTAAATTAGATTGTTAAAGTCAGCTGTCCACGAATGCAGCCTGGGTTACCTCCATAAAAGGCAGGTACTAAACAAGTTCAGGTAATCCTGCTTATCCTCTGTATTTCCCCGTCTTTGTGATACGCTGCTGCTACCAAAATGTGCCCTTTGGGTACAGTAAAGCTATTAAGTCTTCAGTGACACTGTTTAACTGGGGATACCCTCACACTTTGGCTTGCACAGTAGGAGCAGTTGTTTGTTTCTAGATATACACCAATCAGGCATAACATTATGACCACCTGCGTAATTCAGTGGAATCCAATACAGATAATTCTATGTTCATTCATTTTAAATAGGGTGGCCAAAACATTATAGCTACCTCCTCTTATAATACAGTCCCGTACAACTCCACTAACCACTTTGACCGCAGTAATAAACACATAGTAGAATTATCACCTTTCTGAACGCTTCAACCAAAAAACTGAGAAAAGATAACTTTGTAAAAGTAGAATTCATGGCAGAGCTACTGTTTTGGACGACATTAAATTGCACAGGTGGCCATACAGTAATCTTATGTCTGATCGGTGTACGTATTGCTTTCTTAAGTTACTGAAAACCCACTGATGTTAGCAAAAAGTGCTGCTGTTTGTTTCAAGGGGTGAATCTTCATTTGATGTATTAGCTGTGTTTGATTTTGGTTTTGTGCACAGCACAGAATACCTTGTGTTGCACCAGTTCAGGCAGCGATCTTCTGACGTGTTCCTGCAGCCTGTAGAGAGCCACTGAAGGCTCGTTAGCCAGGACGTACATGCTCTCTGTGAATTTGTCCGTCACTGTAGAAGAATTACAGCAACATGTTTAAGATGAATGCTGCGTGTTAGGGAACTAAAAAAATTGAGGACAAGCAGCCACCGGCAGGACGACATGGACACAAGTAGCTACAGGTACAAAGCAAAGATGTGCAAAGCGGCAGCTTAGCGGCTAAACAGAGCTAGCAACTACAAGCTTAGCAAGGCAACAATAAGGTCAACTACATGTAGTTTCATTTATCTGATGTTTACCTCGTCTGACTTTCATTTGCATCTCCTGGTCCTCCATTATTCACTCCAATTATTACAATCAGAACCGAAGAACAACTACAAAAGGTATAAGCGAGCTGCGTCAGCTGATCACTGCTTCTTCCGTATTTTGTTTGTCATGTGCCACACGACAACATTCCGGACAGAAATTTTGATAATGAAACGAACAGTTCTTCCTTTAAAGAGTAACAAACCCTATAATACGTTACACGAGCTGACTCAAACGTGCTTTCATTGCATCCCCCCCCTAATAAATCGATCACTTAAATAGCTAATCAGCTGGGTGGTTACTAATGTACTTTCGCTACCCTGAGATGATAAACAAGATCCATCGTGTGATTTGAAAATATCTACTTTCTGTTTTTCCATAAGGAAGTTAGCGCAAATTAGACTGTGAAGCTGGAAGTCGTGAGTAGACAATGTAATTTGCTTTGTAAACATTTTGCCCAGATTTTATGCACAGTGGTACCACGTTATTTAGCATTTCATATGTTTTTATTGCAGTGATCATGGAGGCCAGAGGTGGTGATGAGGTTGCAGACGTTCGAAATATTCAGGCAGTTAACGCTAATGCTTATACCACGGAGTCCAGAGATGAGATCTCCATTGGTATTTTCGCCTTTAATATGCATATATTCTCTTAATCTAAGTTTCCTATCTGTGGTCGCTTTAATTTCTGTTATATTTTTCATGCAGTCACCTGGTTTTTTTAATAATAAATTAAACAGTAAATCTAAACAGTAAATTGCTTCCACTGACACGGTTGTAGTTTATCTTATTGCCCCGATGTTTCCAGAGAACATGGATGTGGATGAAGATGGTTTGTTTAAACATTCTACCACTCTGACCAACAAGCAGCGTGGGAATGAGGTTACAGTACGGCCAGCAACATTAGATTGTAAGTAACAACAAAGGGCTGACAAAATTGAGGATGTCTTGACCATATAAAGTTATTTAAACTTTATTTCCATCAGCTCTGTCCATACACCAATTGGCAGCTCAAGGTGACGTTTCTCAAGTGGCTGCACACCTCAGTAAAGGTGAGAAAATTGGATCCCACTGTTAACCACCAATCATCATAACACTATGCTATTTAAAAATTTTTTAAGTGTTTAAAATTCCTATTAAGAATCTGTGACCGGTTTCCTTTTTCAGACAGTTCACTTCTCAGCAAACAGGATGAACGGGGTTTTACCCCTCTCATGTGGGCAGCAGCATTCGGAGAGAAAGCAGTAGTGGATTTTCTCTTGGAGAAGGTTAGATGCCAGCAAGGGCTGTCTACAATGACATGCACACCATTATAACAAAATGCACTGTCTCACTGTTGTATATTTGGTTTGTGTTTTAGGGTGCAGACCCCAAAACAATTGCGAGGGAACGAGAGAGTGCCCTTACACTAGCCAGCTCTGGGGGCTATGTGGACATTGTTGAGTCTCTTCTCAGGCATGGGGTAGACATTAACACTTATGACTGGGTACAGTTGTGACTTTCTAATTCACTTCTTATCACAAGTGTGCAAAATGAAATATGTTTAATAACTGAAATGTAACTACAATGGTATTTTCTGTTTTTAACCAACATTCACTTAAAATACACAACATATTTTTATCCCAGAATGGTGGAACTCCTCTTCTTTATGCTGTACGAGGGAATCACATCAAATGTGTAGAGGCACTCTTAGGTATATTAAATGTAAAGTTATAATAAATTCAAGCCAGTTTCATTAGAATGTTTTGTTAATGGCCATTCTTGTACTCTTTCAGCCAAAGGAGCAGACATGACCATTGAGTCAGACTCTGGGTACAGTCCAATGGCTTTAGCTGTTGCCCTTGGACACAAAAAGAGTATGTATTGTCCTCTTTTACCTGAAAATATGTTGCCTTTAAAAAATATATATAGCAGTGTGAATGCGTTTTGCTGTCTAATAGTTTTCCTTTTTGTCTCCTAGTTCAAAAAGTGCTGGAGGACCATATTTTGAAACTCTACAAGCCAACGACAACTCCAACATGACATTCATTAATAAAAAAATGTTATGGACAGTCATCTCAGATCTACATCCAGTTACCATTGGTGGTGAGATTAAGCTTCTCTAATAGATCAGTTCACACAAAGACATTTATACGCAGTTAACTGCATTTTTTTCCATTTATAAATTGTTTATATGCTGCCTTCAGCAGATTAGTTATTTGTTTAACCAGGCAGTAAAAAAAGGGAATGTAAACAAGTTTAAATAAAAATGTATTTTCATATTGTGTGTTGCATTGGATTACAAATGCTATTAAAAATCACACCAAACCCATTAAATCTGCAATTCAAACTTATAAATAGACTCCATGCCAAAACTCTACTGCTTGAGTGACGAAGCGTGAGATTGCAGATTCCTGAAAGAGTCAATACCAAAAAAGGCCACATTCAGATCAGTTCATGAGGTGGCAGATGATATGTTTCCCAATTGCCACCACACCATTTTGTGTCCTCTACTATACTCAGGGGTCACTTCCTCTCTCATGACAGGATTTAAAAAAAAAAAAAAAAAAAAGGTCATACATTTTTTTCCCCCAGGATGTCCAAGGAATAAACAATTACTCTCCCAAAAAAGTCAGCACTATTCTCAAATATTATTTTTACTTTGTCGACTGTAGGGGTCTCCTGTATGGGAAAGCTGTGGGTGTGGAGTTAAGAACAAGATAAGCATTGCAATAATGAAAACCCATGTTCAGGAAAATATTGTCGGATACTTATTATGAACCATTTAGAACATCAACAGGTGCAGTTCAAGCTGCTGTGACATATGCATCAATTCAATTAAAAAAAGCAGAATGAAGGATATTTGAAGGGAGTTGTTGTCTTCTGAATAAAAATGTCCAATTACTTTAAAGGCTCCATCTTTTCGGCAACCTGCAGAGAGCACAAATGGAAAATTGTACACCCGATCTAACTAAAAGGAGAAATTGAATTATCATCACACCAGGAAACCATTTGTAATCAAGCTTCTACAGAAATCTCTAATTCTTACCTTCTAGTCTGCATGTTTTTGCAGAGAAGCCTCCCTGGAACTGGATCTTTAGTTCTGACACTTTAACAGACTGAGGGAACTCCAGTGAAACCCACTGACATTCGCCCTGCAACAGATGATGCACACAATGATCATTCTCTATGAGATGTATTGTGTAATACCCAAATCTCTTTGGGAGTCTGTGTATAAAGTTTTTTTTTTTTTTTTTAATCTACTCCATACTGCACCACAACTCTAAGCAGGTTTTGATTATGTAGTGTGTTTACAATGAAAACGTAACAAAACATAGTTTACTCTGTAAGTGTTCTGGGGTACAGTCATCCCAAAAAAAAATTTCTGATCCCTGTACTTTTTGTACAATGTTTAGATTTAATTGTAAATTAATAAAATTACCATAGTCATTGTCAATCTAAACTGTTATGTTTAGCAATTAAAAAAACAAAACAAAACTAATTTATAGTTTTCAGACCCTCACTGTATAAAAGTTCCTTTGGAGGCAGTACCCGGTAGGTTGTTGTCAGTGACCACTTTAAAGTATTTGGCCACATTTATCCTTCACTTGTCTTCACTCTGCCATTATAAATGGATATAGACTAACTGGCATATAGGGCAATTTTCTTCTTTTAAAACCATATAACAATGAAATACATAAGGCAACACCCCTCCAAAATTGAAAAACTTACAGCTGCAAAATATTACAACCAATCGTGTATAGTAGCGAAATAGACCCAAGAACTCTTCAGAAAACGAGGGAAAAAAGTTTTGTTAGTAAAAGATAGGTGGCAGGCTAAAGTTACTGTTATGAGTGTTAAAACTTCCTAGTCACATAGAACAATGTGTGCATAAATTGCGAAACAGCATTCAAACAAAATACTTTATATTGAATCTCCGATATATATATACACACACAAGAGAAATGGTGCACAGCTGTATTAGTACCTGGTCTGAATTCCAGCAGGTCTCTTCACTGCAGTCAAACATGTACTTCTTTCCATACTGCTTCACATCTCTGTTGAGCACTGAACTCACCCTAGTGTTAGCAGTGAAACAAATCCCAGTTGTTAGCGGCTTTACGCCAATGTTATTTTAAAACAGAACAAGCCACTTATGTTGGACATTAACTAGACGATCGTGACATATTTGAGTTTCGTTAATGACAACTTTACTATACCTGGTGTGGGTTTCACTGCAAATCAACGAAGAAGCCATGTCTATGTTTAAATTACAATCTGCCGTCAAGCGATGCGAACACGCGCTTATCGTTTACGACAGTGACGTCGGTGTAGCCATGGTTTCCCTTCCCGCCACTAGAGGGGAGCCGCGTTCCGTGAACAATGTTGAATATTTGCCACAGGGAAGGTAAAAGCCTTTTCAATTTCATCTTTATCTAACGTCCCAATGGTTCGAAATGAACAATTGAAAGCGTAAAGAGTTGAAATGCATTTTCTGTAATCTGTGTGCCCGGTAGCGTGGCTCGGAAGGTGCTATAGGCGCTGCTCTCCATCTTGTTTATGGTGTATACCCCATCTCACTGTTGTCTACAGGAGACTCAAAGGTCAGGGAGAGAGGAATCGATTTGGGAGAGAGGACTTTTGACACCGGGCTTCCTTAAAGGAGAATCGATCAGTTAACCAGTGGCAACCTTCAAATAAACATACGCAATAACCTAGAAAACAGCCAATATGTTACATGTTTGTTAAAATAACCTTAATGTGCTGTTATTGCTTCTGTTGACTCACAGCAGAGGAGAGAGTCTAATACAACCAACATCAGCATGAGGTTTACTGCTTTTCTTAGAGAGCATATTTATACACACTGTTGCCCATATATTTGGAATAAAATATATATATACCAACCTCTGCTCCTGAATTTATTGTGACAATGTGATTTATTCTTGATAGAAAGTGTATATTTCTTTCAAAACTTTATTGGTCAATCTCTTCCAGACATGTAACAGGGAAAATGAAACCACAATTAACCTTTGTAAAAATGAGGAACGTGTCTGCAAAAAAAAAAATTATTATTATTATATTAATTAAACTTTATGGGCAACAGTGTATACGTTTTTCATTCTGCTAAGCGCACACATTTTGTGTGTGTGTGTACGTGTGCGTTTGTGGAAAGGAGAGAGTCTGTATTTCGCACATGGCTCATTGCAGACTGAGAACTCCTGCTGAGGTTTTGTCACAGTGCCCCCTCACTGCAGATAATCAATAGGTCTGAAATACAAAACCTGATAAAACTCAGCCTCCGTGAAAATTGTGCAAGGGACTGGGAGGGTGGGAGGATTGAAAGGTTTAGACACACACACACACTTTACATCTTTACCACAAGCACCTTTACATTATGGCAATGGTTCGGCTTCAGGTTTTACAAGAGTTTGAATAAAAGTTCTGATTGAACTGAGGTGCAGTAATATTTTATGGGTTCCATATCTGTGATACAGATATCTGTGGAGTTATGTAGAGTTGTTAATCTGAAGCGCTGGCTCAACAAATTATTTGCCAGATGCTCATATTTTTGCTTGTCAATGCTAGTTTTCTGGTCTGTAACCATTTTGGACCCCCGCCCATTTGGGCCTCGCATACAGTAGATGAAGGCTGAGCTGGTACTGGGGCCCATAAAATGACATCAAATTGGATTTGGTATGAAACATTCAAATTTTTTAAAATGGTATAATATTAACTTTAAGGGTTTGATGTAGATGGTGTAGATGGAAAATGACCCAAAGCATACTGTACAGGCAACCTAATCATATTTTAAGGCAAACATGTTTTATGTTTTGCAATTCCTGATAAAATTGAACTGAACTCAAGTCCTACTGAGCACCCTTTCTCTTGCTGAAGGGAAAACTGAAAGCAGACATCCAAAAATCAAGCAAGAAAAGAAGACAGCTACAGTAACGGCCTGGCAAAGCATAACAGCAGAAGAATCACAAAATCTGTCAGTTCTGTGGATTCCAGAATTCATTGACTGGCAATAGTTTGTCCGAACATTTTGGAGGCACAAAAAATAGAGCTCTATAAATAGAAATGGCTGAAATTCCTGAATAGCTTATCCAATGCCCAGTCCTTAAATTAAATCATGTCTTGATTGTTGGATTTCACATTTACTGTGGTAGTGTACAGAGCTAAAATGATGAAGAATGTGTCAATCTTCAAACATATACAAACAGCTGACTGTAGCTGCAGTAATGACACTGGTAACTCCTTAAATTTAGCATACTTCTCAAAATGTTGAGCTATTCCTGTAACTTAGCCTTATGGCTGCCTAGATGGGATGAAGGTGTCCTTTTTTGTCACAACTGTTTGGACTACTTATCTCTGATTAGCTTTGTCATCTTGTGGAAGCTTTTGTTTACATGTCTGTTCCTACATCTCATGGTCATTTTTTCCACAGACAAAAGTTTTTACCCTTCCCTCCACCTGAGCTTGTTAGAGGATAATCTCCACCTCTGTCACTGAAACGAATTAAATCCCCATCTTCCTTCAGCCATCTTTGTCACTCTTTCACCAGAGCGGTTGCTGTTGCTCTCTGTGTTTTTGTCACCTGTCTCTGGGTTATGTCCCATGAGGCAGTATTAGTGGTTAGCAAACTAACTTTGGGCTGAACCACAGCTGCAGTGGCTGCCTTTTCACACTGTGTGTATCTCCATGGTAACTTAGGCTGCACACATAACCTGCAAGCTATCAGATCTTACAAGTCTCCAGTCAGCACTGGGAATGGCGTCGCTGTCCTTAGGTTTCTGTCACTTGGACACAGGTTTACAATGTCTTTTTGCTCTGAACCTCTTTCCTTTCTGCAGTTTCTACTACTCCCCTTGTCCTTTTAAGCAGAGAACCTTTTCACAGCCATGATGTGACAATTAAATGATGGAAAATATGCCTACTGTGCCTAAATGATGGAACAGTGAAGCATTAAAAAAGTCTCTCTATTCGGGTTGGACCTTGGAGTGTACTATTATATGAGCTATCTTTCTAGCTTAGGAGTGTTATGTGTTTTTTTTATTTTTTACTTATTTGAAATAAGTGTTTAGCCTACAATATCTGCAGTTTACCTCTGGCAGTCCTCTCCAGGTTTGGCAATAAAATCAAGGTCCCTTGTGATAGATATATTGCACTTTTTTGTTCATTTGTATGTGTTCTTCTATAAGGAATACCATCAGTTTGCTTACTTTATTAAAAATTTAAAAACTTCCTTTATTGCTTAGAGATACCTAAAATACAATTGCAAATCAGTTGGTTGTTAATAAAAATAAGCAGGTAAAACCGTCACTGTGGTCTGTCCCAGAGTTTAGGAGCTATGAGCTTTTGCAGATTGCCTTAATGAGTTGGGTGATTAATGGCCGTGCTTCTGTTAACTGAGGGACACTGAATTTAGACTGTAGCAGCATTACAGCACAACAAGCCATCCTCTTCTGGTCTACATGACAAACTAACTGCACCGATTCTCAGACTTCATAGAAGTTTATTTGTGGTTTAGTTTCATTATGAAGAAATATGTACTATGGGACAATAGGGGAGCCAGCTGATGTGAAAACAGTCAGCCTATACTGGTGGTAGATGCTGAGGCTGAACAGAATAGACCTGGAATGATGGTAATGGCCTAAAGCCAAAGACAGCATTTTTTGTAAACTGTTTAGAGTACGTTGGAAATTAGAATGACATGATTCTGCTTAGTGGTTGTAAATCATTTCGTTTAGGAAGACAACATTTGGCATTCTTTGGGGTCCAACTAATTTTAATAAAGTGGGGAATGGGCAGAAACATGAGTCACATCTGTCGACTGCTGCTGCAATTAACACAGGATCTTGAGCTGCTGTGCTGTTGCCTGGCAGAGCATCTCGCTCATCTCTGTGTTGAAATTTTCTGCTCCAATTTGAGTGAGGTTCTCTAATTAAATCATTAAAAAGCAGAGCATTCGCACAATATGCTCCGCTGCCTTCATTACAAAGCACGATCACTTGTAATTTATTCACTCACAAAGAGGGAGCATTGGATTTGAGACGTTGTCTGTAGCTGTGTTTATTTGAACATTTTCTAAGCTCTTTCCTCTGTCCTCTGTTTGAGAGCCTGTCTGATTTGAGCCAGTGTAAAGGTGGACATGCATGCTTTTACAGATTGAAATTACTGAGCAATAGATAGATGAATTGAGCATAATGGAACTCTAGGATTACTTAGTGTTTTGTCTGAAAGGTTGGACATATCATATTTATTACAGAGAGAATGCACTATATTGTTATTTTTTTTATTTTTGAGATGAACAATCAAAGCAAATATAGATCAGGAGTTTTAAATATCACTTCAAACTTTTCTGAATTTGTTTACTAAGGCAGGATATAGATAGACAATAGACTATAATTCATAAGGTAAAGCCAGTACAGTATTCTAAACACAGCATGTAAGAATTGTTCCCCCCAGGCTTCACAAACCACAACTATATGCAGTGCAGAGATGGGCAGGATTTATGAAGCGTGCCTGCTTTTACTTCATGCTTCAATAGCCAGAATCCCTACTTGCTCATGATGTGGTTGGAGGCCCAGAGGACATGCCTTGCTCACCCCATTCAGTCTGCAGCCTTACTACCACAACTGCATGCCTGGTACCTGATATCTGGACAAGGAAGAGAAGCTAGAGCTAACATTTTATGGTGAGGTCGAGGGAATTTGTCACGAGCAATGGCAGGGGATCTCATGGTTCAAAGAATTTCACTTGATTGTTCAGGTTCAGGCTATAGTCTGACAAAAAGAACAGTACTGTAGATGAGAAATTAAAGTGACTGGAAAAGATGTGGCATTCTGTTGTTTTTTCAAGATGGAGGATTTTGTGTTTGCATGGTAGCTCTTTACAAAAGCTATTAAAGATGAATGGTACTAGTTAAAGATATTTTCTGTTCTTTTAAGTCTTGCACAGCTTTCTCACCTCTCTTGAGCTCTAGCTGTCTAGACAAGCAGGAGAACTAATCCTGATACTCAGTATTCCAGAGAGCTAGCCCCGCTGCATGTTTGACCCCACCTTCCACCTTCTTAATCTCTTTGTCTCACTTTATTCACAGAAACACACCTTGTGAACATGAGCCGCCAAGCATCAGTGCAGTACTACCCTCCTTCACCTCCTCTTTCTCATTCTTTCAAGGTAAGGAGAGGCAACGCACTTCACTGCTACAGATGACTCAACAACATTTGTTATTTGTTGTTTTCCATGTCAGACTGGTTCACTGAAATCTGGAAGGTGCAGCTGTATTTAAGAACATACGTTTTTGGGTGTTCTTCTGAAAGAGAATACTTGTTATGAATACATCTACACCTAACAGTAGTTGGTACAGTATGTTTAAAAATGATTAATACAACATATTGAAGACTAACAAAAACATTGACTGTATTTATAAATAATTTAATTCAATTACCGTATTATTTTGTTGAACTGCAGATAGAGGAAGACATTACCATTTTTTTGCACTCTGCAAAATTCATAGTGGTTGTTTGTGGTGAAGGGCAGCGCAGTGGAGGAGTGGTTAGCACTGCTGCCTCAGAGCCACATTGCCTCTTGCCCTGTGACCATTGGGATGAGCTCCAACCCCTGCAATGCTACACAGGATAAGCGGTTAAGGATTATTTATTTTAAAACTATCTTTTTCAATAATTTTGCTCACTTAAAATGGTTCATCTGATGTAAAAAGTACAATCTTCTATGCTAAGCGTTTAATCAAAAGTAATTTAATGTGATCCTAATGTATTTAATGCAACATGTTTATCTAGATAACCTCCACTGGGTAAACAAATCACTGTTCCGTGGATGTAAGAAAAATTTACCAATCAGAGGAACACAAAAATTTGGTTTATTTAATATGTGAAAGGAGCAGATAACTGGCTAAAAGTGAAACACATTTGACACATTTCGATAAGAAAACTTTCACTAATTTTAAAAATAAAAATAATATGTCGTCTCACCCTTTTAACATTGGTTTTAAACATCTGTATTTCATATTCCATTTTATTATTCTGTTCTATAGTTTATATTATATCTACTATACTGCTAGTTTCTCACCTACATTCTTTTAGTTCTCAAAGGAACTTAAATCTAAAACAAATATTTGTCCCACATCTACATTTATTTATCTATAATTATAATATACGTTTGATACTTAAATCTGAATTGATTCTTCATTACAACGTATTTTACACATAAATTGGGGAATGATTTAAAACACTATACAAATAAATACAATAAAATATAATAATATGTTTCTTTTATGTTGCATATTATTAGACTATACCTGCCACAGTGTGATGTTAAGGACATACTGTAAGCCATTTAAGCAGCTGTGTGTGTTTGTTTATGCATGTGTCATTGAGTCCCGGCTATATGTCGAAGTGTCTCTGGGCAAGACACTGAACACACAACAGCCCATTCCCAAACCCAGCTGTGCAATGCCAGTCCAAGCCCAGTAAAAATTGGGGAGGGTTGCGTCAGGAAGGGCATCCGGCGTAAAAGCTGTGCCAAATCAACATGCGGACAATGATCCACTGTGGTGACCCTGAACTCACAGGATAAGCTGAAAGGACCAAAAAATACATAAAAAATTGAGTCTCATTTAAAATATTTAGTCACAGATAGATCAGTCAGGGGATGTACATGTGCAGATGTCAGTATGTAAATGGGTCAGTGGGGTTGGGTGCACTGCTTGTTTAAACTGTACATTGTGTATTTGCCTGTGTGATGGCTTTGTCATTGAAGCACTGCATGGTTTGGGGGACCTGCAGTATATAGTAGTATACCCATAGTCTGACAGATGGAGAAATAATAAAAGTAATGTGTGTGTGTGTGTGTGTGTGCGTGCGTGCGTGCGTGTGTTTCTTGTGTTTCTGGGGGAGTGGTTGAAGTTGAAAGTGCAGGGACTGGCGGCAGTAGTCCTGGAGAAGAGGGTTCTCTGTCCATCACCTAGGCAACAACATCATTGTCTGGATCGATTCACTTGATCCCAGCCTGTTCATCCACTTAATCTGGTCAAAACCAATTGAGTCCCTGTCTGAATGGATTCCATTGGCAGCCATGAGAGCCTGTCTGATTTTCATTTTAATGCATTTCAATCGCATTTCAAACAGCTTCGCTTTCAATTCTCTCCATCACAGTGGCCCACCATAATGTGCCCCTATTCTTGTCCTGTTCTCCTCCCTCAAGTACACCGACTGCACAGGGGATGAACTTACCAGACAGGTACATACTGCTCAGAATGACAATTTGCCTTTTGGAAATCTGCCCCTGGCTCCATTTTGTTCCCCAAAATTGAGTTAGACCATCAGCAGAGACTCAACAGCTCCCTCTTGTCCCTTCATCCCTCTTCTCCCCTCCCCCCATATTTGTTTCTGTATCTGTCACATACTTTAAAGATAAAGCCACCCAATGGGAGTGTTTCTATTTGAATAGATCCACAATAGAAGCCTGTTTTAAATAGGACGTCCATTCTATACAGTTTTTCGCCACAGAATTTGATTATGCCTTTGGCGGTGGACAAGATTTGAGAGTGAGATGGTTGGTTGGTTGGTTGGATGGGAGTATCAAATATTTGATTTTATCAAAAATTAAATATTGATTTTATGGTATTTCTTTGTATTTACAAATTACAGTCATGGCCAAAAATATCAGAACTCAATTCTGCAATTCTGTCAGAAAATGCAACTCTTAGAAAATTGCTGCAGTTGCAAATGTTTTGGTATTCATGTGCTTATTGTTTTTGTTTGCACTGGAACAACACAAAAAAAACAGAAGTAAAGTCAAACTTGATAAAAATTCACACAGAACTTAAAAAATGGACTTGACAAAATGATTGGCACCTTGTCAAAATTGTAAGAACAAATTGCTTTTCAAGCATGTGATGCTCCTGTAATTTGTATCTAGACACACCTGTGGCAAGTAACAGATGTGGGCAGTATAGTGACACTGAGCATAGAGAAAAGAAAGAAGGGTAAAAAAGGTATGGAAAATTGTGGAAAAACGTGGACTATCTCAAGGCTACAAGTCCATCTCCAGAGATCTTAATATTCCTGTGTCCACTGTGCGCAGGTGTAGCTAACTTCCCTGGATGTGGACGGAAATGAATGAAAAATTACAACAGAGTATTGTTTGAATGGTGGATAAAGAACCCTGATTAACGTACAAACAAAGTCAAACTGATCTGCAGGCACTGGGTACAGCAGTGTCAACTTGCACTATCCGTCACCATCTGAATGGAAAGGGACACTATGTTAGGAGAACCAGGAGGACACCACTGCTGACACAAAGGCAGATTAAAGAAAGACTTTGTCAAGACTTATGTGACAAAAACACAATTCTGGGAGAACGTACTGTGGACAGATGAGACAAAAGTAGAGCTTTTTTGGTAAAGGACTGTTACACTGTTTACAGAAAAAGAAATGAGGCCTTTAAAGAAAAGAACACAGTCCCTACAGTCAAACATGGAGGAGGTTCAAAGATGTTTTGGGGTTGCTTTGCTGCTTCTGGCACTGGATGCCTTGACTGTGTGAACGGTGTCATGAAATCTAAGCCCCTAAACTTTTTCTTTCCAAAGGGGTTCTACCAAATATTAAGTTAAGGGTGCCAATAATTTAGTCCAGTCCATTTTTGAATTCTTTGTGAATTTTAATCAAGTTTGACTTCTCTTTTGTGTTTTTTTGTGTTGTTCCAGTGCAAACAAAATATGTGCATGTGAATACCAAAACATTTGCAGTTGGAACAATTTTCTGAGAGAAGGGTTGCATCTTCTGACAGAATTGCAAGGGTCCCGATATTTTTGACCATGACTGTAACAGCCTATTGACTTTGACACAGTGCCAACGGTTACTGAAAGTTCTCATTCAGAACGAAAAATTTATTTATGGATATGATTATGATATGAACATTTAAACTGCGGGAATCTAAAACTGATCCCAACTTTGGGACAGGCAACGATACCTCTCATATAGACAATCTTTGGCACTGCAAGCAGTGTTGTGTTGAAGCTTGATTCTCCACCAACTTGCAGAGAGCAAACACACCAACATGTTTTATTTGTCATGTCCTAGTTTAAATCATGGAATTACCATTACAGACTGCTGATCTGAGCGGCTCTTTAACATTTCAAGCTACCAAGACAACAAACATAGTAGAGCAAGGGGAAATAGTCCTATAGTTAATTTGTGTCAAGGCGTCATTTTCCTCGACTGATGAGCGCCCAAGTATATCGAATAGGTGGGAAACACTGGCATGTTATGGAATTCTAAGGGTGATGTCTATTTAGTCTGTATTAACAGGACTGGACTACATTCAAGTAAACAGGCAGCAGTTTTATTTTCATGAGCACCAGTTGTATCTGTGCTGTCTTATTGCCTAATTTTATTATACCAAACAGGTTGGGGTTGAAAAAAATACAACCACCATTTTATTATTTAAGATCACTAAAATAATAGAGCCATAATATTCTTATGTAATTAAAATGGTATCCCAAAGTCTCCCAAAGCAACCACTAAGCTCATATCTGACTAGCAGCAAATCTTGAGACATTCTTAATCAAGATGTCGGGCAGTATTCAGAGTTGTGCTCGCTGGCCAACAGAGGCAGCTTCATTGTTCAAGCCTAATTAACCACTGTGTCAAGAAGTAAATGAGTTATCCAAGTGGTTGAGGGATCCATCCATCTCAGGTCATCCTACAGACTATATGGTGAAACATTTAATTACACTGTATTGCACAGGTAGCAACTAACCTATGTTACTGATGCAGTAAGGCTCACATAGTGCAGTTACAGCAGGAGGTAGGAACCCAAGGCACTCAATAAATTACATGGCCATGTACAACAGTTAAATTAAGTTATTTGCAAACCCTCAGAGCTTTGAAGTGAGTTCAGGTATCTTGTAAAG
Organism: Channa argus; assembly: GCF_033026475.1. Taxonomy (NCBI): domain Eukaryota; kingdom Metazoa; phylum Chordata; class Actinopteri; order Anabantiformes; family Channidae; genus Channa; species Channa argus. Next base: position 7,072,509 of record NC_090204.1, on the reverse strand, counting down.
CACCTGCTTCTTGCCAAACAGTAACAGATATGCCCACAACATTAAACTAATATGGCTATTAGATGTCACATTAAAGTCTTTAATGTAGCTCTGTTTGTTCAGACAGGTCAGTTTGTTTAACCACTGTCACGTACTTCATGGAAGAACAAAGAGTATGTTCTACTATTTAATCTTTAATCAAACTAATGCACACTCTATTTACATAATAAGCATATACAAAATGGGTGCATATAATAAATATTTCTCAGTTAATAATACTGAATTTTATGATGTAGAATTGACAGTACAGTCAGTACTGCATTCTTCATCAGTAGACCTACTTCTCAATGCTTCATCTGGTATTCACAAGCATACGTGTTTATCTTTGTACTACAACCTAAAGAAATTAAAGGAAAAGGTCATCATTTTTCAAGCTGGTCTTAATACAAACTGGTTATATGGAGTGTACGACAAGGGGTCTCACTGCTTTCCACAGCATCCTTGAATGCTTCACTCAGAATGCAACCAAACTTGAACCAGAGTGTGCAACACCCATTCTGTACAAAAAAATGTACTTCAAAGTCCACCTGAGCCTCATATGAAATTTCAGTATTTTCAAAGCCAAATCGAATCAGAATCCTAAAGTTACAGTGTTTTCAAAACAAAATTCACTCTTTTTATTCCCGTGAGCTGCAATTGACAGGTATGATCTGTCATTTCATTACTTGAAGTTATAAAGTGAATGAGAAATGCAGACTAATACATGTGTCAGACTTTGAGTTTGTGGAGGATTTTACATTGTATTATATTATACACGTATGAAACAGAGAACATTAATGATAAAGGAAGAATAAGGACAAATGAGTAAAAACACAAATACATAAGCAGTATCACAATCTCTCTTGGTTACCGTGATGGAATACATTAACAGTTGTTTCTACAAACTGATGGAAAAACAACAGAAAGCATATTTCTTTTGACCTACTCCCTCGCCAGCTGTTGAATAAGCAGAGCATTGTGTATTCTGGTATGCATTAGTTAGCCTGCAGATATGGAGCGACACATATGATCTTTATACAACAATTTATATTAAGGAACAAAACTGCAGGATTTATACATAAGGTAAAGTCCAAAGAACACACCAGTAGAGCTTGTAGAGGCATGACTAAAAAAACTCAATTAAATATTATTTACAGTATATAGCACTTTTCACTTTCTGTTCTTTATTCCAGATCTCCATCCTATTCTGCGTATATCTAGATAATACCTGCCAGATGACCTAAGGGGCCTGGCTGGACTATAGTTACAGATGTTCGCAAAATACTGGGGAGACAATCCATGTGTTCCAAGTGTTTTATAAACCTGCAGTAGAATTTTGAAGTAAACTTTTGCTGTACTGGGAACCAATGAAGATATTTAAGAACTGGAGCAATATCTTTATATTTGTATGTTCATAGAAGGACTCTGACTGCTGCATTCTGAACGAGCTGGTTAGAGATTGTCTCTTTTTGTTAATCCAGCAAAAAGAGAAATCAAGAATGACTTCAAGGTTCTTGACCTGCCCACTGCTTACTCCTTACAGATCTTACAGATCACTGAAAGACCTCTTTAAGTTACAGAGGTGATTTACAGGGGCTCTGAGGACAAGGACTATAAAAAGAAATTTAATTTTAAGCACCAGTACTCACAGAGGACTTTACAGCAGATGGGTATTTCATTGTGTAGTGTTAAACTGTGTAATTCTCTTGACAGTGACCTAAAGGGTTGTTCAAAGGTTTTTTAAGAATGAAGAAAAGATACAAATATTCAGTTAGCAAATAAAAACTTTTTTACCTGATAGATAATTATTGTAAAAAGGGTCTACACTAGTCAACATGTCTAGAATGGGAAATGGATGATCTGTGAGAGAGCAGAGATGGTAGATCTCTTTCATACTGTATGTCCTAAAATATCTTAGAAGGGTTTGACTTAGTGTAATAGCTAGTATAAAAAAATTCAAATTACTTATATAATTTATTAATTATAAATAAAGTCATTAATAGAAGTTTGACAGTCATGAAATGGCAGGAAATGAAGGGAGATAAACACGGTGAATGATGTGCAACAAATGTCCCCCTCATGAGACAAACCCCGTGTGCTGTGGTTAAAGATCAGCATGTAGGCAAATCTTTTTTATTTTATACCAAGAGTCTGAGTGTCTAGCCATGATGATGGCTTTCTGACTCACAGATATGCTTTGAGATAAATGGTAAAATGGGGACTTGGTAAAATACCTGGTCGTTCTACAGTATGAATGTATAACAATTTATAACTGCAAGACTTGTTGTCACCAAATGTATGACATAGTTTACTTTAGAATCAGTTTGGCATAGGTTAAATACACTTATCTGCAGTGTGTTCACATACTAATGGTTAAGACTGAGTTTTGTTCTTCAGCTCGGCTGAATGAATGATCTGTTTCGGTATGAGGTCTGTCTATGTCATTCTCCTGCTGTCAAATGCGCTATTGTCTGAGACATTATCTTATATGAGCCCCTATGGGCAAATTTCCTACATAGGGGCTCTCTGTTTGATAGTATTTCTTGGGTGTGTTTACATTTGCAATTTTTTTCCAGTATGCTGGAATCTGAATACAATTATTTGAGAAGTGACTGGGAATGCTCTAGACCAAAGTAATACATCAATGTCAAGCAGGACTGAGGTTTTCAGTGAAATAGGATTTTCTTTCTACCTGGAAGGTGGGCAGATTGAGTAATAAAGAGAAATAAATTCATGTATCTCTCATCTACAGGAAGAAGTGAAGAATGTGTTTGGTCCACAGAAAGGTGAAGACATTAAATTCACATCTGGGAGTCTAGAGCCATAGAACTCTTGTGTCCGTTTCCAACGAATAAGATTATGAAAAGAGATTGCATTTGCAGTTTAATCTCTCCAGTGACAATTTTGTGCTGTAGTTCTGAAAGAAGCAAATATACAAATGCTTAATACTAAAAATAGCTCACTAGCATATGTTTTGCTGCAGAACAGAAATGTGTGAAATTGTAACAAAGATAGCACGAGCAATAACTTTTTCTGAAGCTCCTGCATTACAAGAAAGGAAAAAAAAGCTGAAATGAATAACACGTGTCTGCTGGAAATAACACATTACCAACATCCAGTCATCCTCTTCTTCTGTTTCACTTTACACTATCAAATAGCAGCAAAGTACTATAAAAACAATAACTCCCTAACAGCAGACATCTATTGTGTTCATGTTCAGTGAGCAATGTGAAATAATTGTTGCTTATATAAAAGTAATGGTACTTTTTTCTCCACTTTTTACACGTTTCTTACCTCGTCTTCATATCACGTTATCCACAGGTCATTTCCCTCTACTCCTAATGTGTGAAAACCTTTCGGGCCAGTAACCCGAATAAAACTCAAGCTGCACTGTCTGTTACAGTGTGTACTGCTGCTCGTGTGCTTGTGTGGGTTGATTTGAAATGCCATTTGTTTTTTGTTTATTTTTCTGAAGTTTAAAAAAAAAATACAAAAGCACAGTATTTTTAAGGACAGCTCTTTATTTTGCGTAACAAACTGAATGTGGAGCATTAACAGTGGCATCATAGCAGGCAGAGTTGTAATTAAATTTTATGCAGAAGCACATGCGTATTGCGTGGGCTACTTCAATAGGAGTTTTTGTGCCTTTCTCAGATCGTGACAGACAATTACTGAAAAGAAATGAGGCTTGAGTGGTTAGCCAGCCATAGTCACATCCTATGGTAGGCATAGGCGTTATCTGGTATTCTGTACTTCCTATCAAATGCCAGAATGGCTGGTGCACCTTTAGCATAAAGTCCACTAAAAACGCAGTCTTGAAGGACTTTAAGCAGTGTAGGTAATTCATGTTTTTGCTCCGAGTCAAACTCCACGCATGCTTTCGTATCCCAGTCTTTCACGTATATGTTAATTTGCATCAACTACAATTTAGCTCACTCAACCATGTACAAAGTACATTTCTCATGCAAAGGTTCTGATGTAGTCATGACTATGGTTGTTTTTTGTTTTTTTAAAACAGCTATTTTCATTATTGAGACATTTGTATGATTTGATCCATAGAAATGTGGAAAATAGTATGAAATAGCCAGCTCAGAGTTCAGTATCATATGTTCAAATCTTTTATTTTATCTGATGAGCACAACAAACCCAGCATATGCAGGTGGCAGTGATCTAAGATAGAATGGGATAAAAAGTTCCTTGAGGAACTGAAAGGACAGGATGTTTGTTTCGGGTGATCCACTGATAATCAACTACCTTTTTAGTACTAGTTCAAAATGTACAATTGATTTTTAAGGTTATTTCATAGGAGCAATCCTTTATAGTTTTGTTCTTTGTCTGTCCAGTCACATTTTTGTAATTGATTTTGCTATTGACAGTTATGCTGGGCTTCAGAGCTATTTTTGTAGCCGCATGGGTTAAGGGGTCCACAGCCGATTCTGGGCTGCCCTCCCTGCTCATTTCTCCATTTATTTTGTTATAGTGTACATATTCACACAACAGTTTTGGTAGGAAGAATAATAGATGCACTGTGATTATGTCTTGAACCACTCAGCATGCACAAAAGGCCTTGTTTGGATTTTAAAATAGTGCTTTGTGAATAAATGTGTTTTATGAATAAATCATTCCTTCATGGAGAATCCAAAATATACAATATTAAAGACACAGAACATGTAACAGTACGCAAATATTTGAATTCTGTTGAGGGATTTTTAAGATACATTAAATTGGATATAAAAGTATCAACATTACTGCAACATGTGTAATGTGAAAATGTAACCCTTATGATCCTACACTCAGACTGCACAAACTTTGATCAGGATTATTATTAATATTCCTACAAACAAAAACTTAATGTCATCACACTTTTCATGCGTTGAGTTTAAACTTTTGTACTTAATGTTCTATTCAGTTAATAATTATCTGACTTTTACATTGTCTGTAATAATGATCATGCTCTTAAAGTGGTCATGCATTTAGAAAGAGAAAAGAAAATCATCCATCAAAATACATTATGAACTGTTGTCATTAAATCACAGCGTCATAAGTCACTCAGAAGTTTCCATCCTAGCTGTGTTTTTCTGTGTTTTGTGCATAGCACTTCTTTAGATGTGTGTTAGAAAATCAGTTTATTAAAGTAATACGGAAGTTTGATCATGGATGCATATATTCTGTTTGATGTGGTTAGTGTATGTGCTGCAATGTGCTCACATGCATGCATGTCATTTTGTTTAAATTTTGCTTGTGTATCCAAGCAAACATTAGTTGAGACACGGCCTCTGTTTCTCTGTGTCAGCAAACTGACCTATTCTGAAATGCATACTGTAAATGTTTTGACTAGAACAAAATATGTCCGGAAAGCTATGAGAATCACCTTTTTTTGACAGTGTTATATTAGTTGTATTGAACTGATCTGAATGTGGCAGTGTTGGTAGTATTTATGCAATGTGTGTGCTAGAGAGAGAATAATGAGCGGCATATATGGAGTGAGAGAAAAGAAAAGTGGAACCAAGTTTATACATCCTTAATTGTCTTCCTCTGCCTACATCAAACAGAACATTACATGGCAAATGAGATAGCATCTTGAAAGAGACTTTATCATCATAATTTTAAATGGAGCCCAACAATCTACCGTTGAATAAATCACAAGCAAATATATCAGGCAAAGGTAAAATAATAATAGGACAGAGAAAGAAACATCTCTCTCACCCAATGAAAACTCATTGTTTCAACAAACAATTTGTTTAATTACACCCAGCATTGGAGCCAATTAAGAATTTAAACTCAATTAAGTCTTAAGTGGGATTTTTCTTTTGTTTTTACCTTGAAGTTGGATAATGATGTGGCCCATGCAGGAGTCCCCGTGGTGTGTACAGTCATTTATATGGAGAAGTTTTTATGTGTTTAATTACTCTTTATGCCTCAGGTTTCAACTGACTGATAAAATAGAGAGGAGGCTTCAATATCTATGTTTATCTATTTGTAGAAATAGATTATACATCAAGAAACAACTATAGTGTTTTTAACATTGCTGTCTTGATTAGATTGTTATGTAGCAATTTCTAGGCGCATGTTCTGTATGTGACAGTCATAATGTCTTTCAAGTCATCGTTAACATTCCTCTCTGGAAACTTCCCCTTTAACCCACAGGATCTGATTCCACTCTGCGTAACTTCACGGACACTTTGATTCTTCATTGACTCTGCTAGGAACTACAACACATTGCTGCTGTCTTGTCAGCTAGTGGTTGGCTCACCACTCAGCCACTTCACTAAATATTTTACTAATATGAAGTAATGGCTTCATGAGTAAATAGCTGCAGTTACACAACCTTTTAAATGTTTGTGCCAGGGGTAATCAAATTCGTTCCAAGTGTTGGATGAATGGACAACTCAGCTGTGATCGCACAGCCAGAGATTTAATGTGAAGATGCAAATGGCCCATATGTGAGATAGAAGAAAATATGATTTTGTTTGTTAACACCAGGACTTAAGGATAAACTAATTACATTGTTGTGGTCAAAGGTCAAAAGTCAAGCTCAGAAATGCCTTGAGAGGGTTTCTAAAGTCAGCAGAAATGTCCATCAGGATTCAGCGATGAAGTGATTAGAATGTGTTGGTCAAGGGTCACAGACACTGATATTGCACCTGTGTCATCCGGCCATCTCATTCTTGTGGATGCAATATCACAGTAATGGCTTGAATCAATTTCTCCAAATGTGGCACAAACATGCAACAGGATGCTCAGATTCATGTATGTCAAGGTCACTGTGACCTCACATTCTCCCATTATTTATAATGCGATACCTCAGGAATGCCTTGAAAGAATTTCTTCATAGTTGCCACAGACATCCACTTGGAATTAAGGGTGAAATTGTTATATTTTGGTGGTCAATGGTCAAATTTCAAGGTTACTGAGACCCCAAGTCTCTCCCATTCTTGTGAACACAATAACACAGTAAAACCTTTTCAATTAAATTTAAGTTAACCTTAACAAATTTTGGCAAAATGTGTGTTGCTTTTGTTTTTTCAAATTTGGCACAAGGTTCCACCAGAACACAAGCATTCTTTGGTGGTCAAAGTTCAAAGTCAATGTCACACCCATTATTTTGAAAGGGATGTAGCAGAAAAGCTTTGATGGAATTTCTTCAAAGTTGGCATGAGCTTCCACCAGGCAGTAAGTAGTAAGATTTTGGTGTTCAAAGTTCCAAGTCACTGCAACATCACATCTTCGCATTTTCTTCAATGACATATCTCATGCATGAAGTGCTTAGAATATACAGCTGGACAGCGATGCATTTGAATGGTTGACTGAATGGTTCATCGAGGCATATAACCACTATGCAGTATTTCTAGTTATGTCTCTGTGCTGATGACAGCTGTAGCGAGAGGTACCGTGTTTTGGGGTGATCTGTTCAGCATTATCATTCTTGAGAATGTGAATGCCTTAAGTGAACTTTTTCAAAATTGGCAAATACATTCAATTGCACTCAAGGGTAAACTGATTGGCTTTAGTGTTCAAAGGCCAAATCACTGTGAACACTGTCCCATTCTTGTCAGTGCTATATCTAACAAATGCCTGGAGGAAATATCATCAAATTTGGCACAAGCGTCCACTTTGACTCATTTATGAGTCAGAATATGAGTCTTGACAAATATAAAATTCAACTTGAGTGGTTTACTGTGGCATGCAACCACTATACAGTATTTCCATCTAAGTACTTGTATAAGCCAGATAAAAAATACCAGGATATAAATTGTTTTGTAAACACAACATATTCTTTTCTTCATTTTAATTCGCTTTGACAGACATCTCATGCCACACTGCTTTTCTCATGATTACACAAAGCTAAAATAAGGTAAAAAAAACCCAGTGTGAAGAGAGGGCTCTGCATTCGAGATAAAAGCTATGGTGATTTGACAGAAACTAGAGGTTGTCTAGAGTTAAATAAGTCACCAACACACACACACACACACACACACACACACACACACACACACACACACACAGAACATTGGAGTTTTTTCAGGACAGGACTACAAAGAATATTGCTGGTCCCAGTGGACTCAAATTATGGATTCCCTTCTGCCATTTCTGTCTCGCTAACTGTTTGCCTTTTACCTCCCCCTCTCCCTCTATTTCCCCAAACCAAGTCTTTTGCCACCTACCCTCTTACTCATCTTCTGTCTCCTTTCTTTATTACATTTCTTTTCTCTCTGCCTAGTATTCTCAGCTGTTTTTACATTTTTTCAGCACCTTAAGCTCTGACGCTCCTTATCAGTTTTGATACTCTTTATCATTTTAATGTTCCACCAATAAAAAAATCTAATAGAGGATTTGGTTGGGAAATTTGATAATATGTATGAGATATAGAAATAGAAATTTGCCTACAAGATGTTTTTTTACACTTTAGATTCTGGTAGCCATACCTTCTAGGTGGATTAGGTTCCAAAATAATGAAATGCCTTGACTTGTCAGGCTATTGTTTATATTGCATGGCAAACATTCTTGAATTACAAATATTTTTCTGAATGGTTTTTCCTGGGGTCGGATTCATTGGGGCCAACATCACCCAACATCAAGTAGAGCTTTGAGTTAGATGTAGCAGAACAATAAATTAGCCAACTGATTTTCTAGCAGCTAACTAGTAACACCAATTTCCAGATGGCTATTATTGATTTTTAATGGTGGATAGATATAATGGTGGTAGAATTTAATATCAAGGAGCAACAACATTCAGAGTTTACAACAAGTGATGTGACACATAATAATCATTTCCAGTGTTTTTTATTTTAAAAATTTAGGTTTGTTAATTGTATGTATTTGTTTTTTTGTACTGCTGCCTTTCCACCAGAGTGTCTTGGTGTTTTGCTTTTACTTGCTTTTGGCGTCATGTGAGATCTGGGGTGTTTATAATGTATTAGTCAATTGTAGTACATATTGTTAAACAAATAGTGCAACTTTCTTCTTATACAGTTTCATTATTTATCCCTGAGTCCTGAGTCCTGAGCTTCCTCGGCTTCCCTTAAAGCCTTGGTAAAAAACAGAGATAACCCTGGTTATTCACAGCAGTATTTAAAAAGTGTGTGTTTATGTGTTGGTGTGAGAGTGAGGTGTTTCAATTGCAATTCAATCAACGCAAAGCTGATGAGTATTTTTGCCAAAGTTTTGTTTTTGTTAAGGACAACATGTAAAGACAAAAGGAAAATTGAATGGCTTCTTAAAAATTACCCCAATATGTACAGGCTGAGCATATTGTACACAGCTCTATCTGTAAGGCTCACAGAATTCTTGATATTTATTCTCCTATGAGATAATTAGAAGAGGGAGAGCTGGAGGCGGCCATATGGACACGACTGCTGCTCATGTAAGTCCATTATTTAAATAAAGACCCTGGTAGACACTATCACCATCAGTCTGCATGTTTTGTACAATTTGTGACAGAGTCTCAGTAGTCATAAATAACAAATGACAGTTACATTTGTAAAATACCAATAGCCCAATTAGTTATTTTTGGCATAATTTTGGATTTATGTTGAAGGCAAAAGAAATACAGCAAATTTTTGCACCAGTGGGAGTCACAGTGACTTGCATGATTGATTTTCCCAGTTAAAATATGACACCACAGAACAAGATATCAGATGTGAATAACAATGACATGTAATATTGGTGCAAGCAAGCACAGTTACCTCTATTTGATAAGTCATGAACAGACAAATGTAACTGGTTGAAAGAAAGCAAAAAGGTTGCAAATTTGCCCTGAAACTGCTGTTTGACACAAAATTGTTCTCTTTATCAAATCCTATTTCTTTCTTTCTGCTTCAGTCATTAATTCTTAAGTATGTTTAGAGATCAGAGGATTTTTTGTCTCAGTCTTGCAGACAGCTAATTTGAGCAGATGTTCAAACATTTCGGTCCCAACATTCATACAGCTTCATGACATCACTATTAGTGTAAAAGCATACATTTCATTAACAATGGCAGCACAAGAATGAAGGTACTTAACCACCAGCTTGGGTGCCCTTTTGTGTTTGAATTTGAAAGACAAGAAAAAGTTTGACATGAAAAAGAAGGAAATTTCTATGGCCCCAGGCATGCTTTCCATGCTAAAATATGCACAGGAAGCTGTTATTGTTATGCTCGCCTCTCTCTATGGAAACTAACAGTGCAAAAATATTTGGTTATACATAGCTATCATCCTGAGTTGCACTACACCAGTGCACCTCTAGGACTTTGTTCAAATAATAAAATCTTTATTAGGGATAGAGACAGGGTTGAGTATATTTTTGTGTTGACAGTGTTGACCTGTAACGACAGGACGGAGCTGTAAGAGCCTACAATGCTGAATGTAGTAGCAGGAAATACTGGAGGTCAGAGAAAATAAATTGTGATGCAAGAGAAGTGGAAAAAGAGGGGAGAAGTGAAACAACACACAGGAGGTAATTATAGAGTGTGAAGTGAATAGATGAATGAGCCAGCTGCCTCCCAGTCCCCAAATGAATGAGGGGCCCTACAGCTGGACACCAGGCCTTTGGGCTGAAATATATCCACTCTTTTTCTGGTCCCCAATTGTACAAATTGTTCCCTGCACTGGCCTTTCTACACATGCTGTCTTTTCAGATAAAGCCAAGCCAGGGGGGCCGCGGTGGCATGCTGCGTTTGGAGGCTTGATTATGCTGAGTGGCAGACCGAGAGAGACACTTCAGCGGACAGACTACTACTGGGCCTGTATGGGTTGTGTTTTCTATCCAGCAGCCCAGTATCACCTACATAACTGCTTCTTTGTTGACTGGTAACACTCAAAATGCCCCTCCCTGAATTGACTGCGCTCTCTGGGCAGCAGGAGAAGATAAGGAAAGAAATAGATAAGGAGAGCCCTGGGGAGAAAAAGGTATGAGAAAGAGCACTAAACCTACTGTAGGAGTGAAGAGTGATCTTAGGAAGGGATTGATATTCCACACGGTTAAAGTATGTTAATGCTAGTGCATCATTTACATTACCAAAACTATGACCTCCTCCTATATCTTGCTGTCTTTTCTACTTGTACTGTGTCCAACCAATTGAGTCATATGAGTGAGTTTAAATACTGACTTGAGTCGACTTCCTTAAATCTGCTATTTACCAAATTGGTTCAGTCATTACTTTCCTGTTTCTGGATGAGACTTCTGCAGTGCAAAACAGTGGTATGTATTGTCTGCCTGGCTCTCTGCATTAGTGCTTGTGATTTGTAGGAGTCTCACAGTACCCTGATTGCCAATAATGATGAGCTGGCAAAGAGAGGCATAGGGAGAGATGAGGTGGTGATTACTGTTACTCTTTGTGAGTCGATAATGGAGAATATATGTCATGTGCCATTATGTATCTGACTGTGTGCCTGTAACCCATATGCTAATTAAGGCTGATGAATGCCTCATTATGTTGATTAATAATAGGGCTACAGGAGTGCTGTTGACTGACTGTAGAAAAAGAAGCAGGCTCTCTTAAAAGACATACTGTTAGTGTTGCTTTCCTTTGTTGTCTGGCTCAGTGAAGCTTTGTTAAAACAGTTCTTTTTGTATGTATGAAATCTATATCATAAAAGTTTCCTGCAAATCATATATACATTATTGCTGGCCATTTTCTAAACCATAACTTTAATTTCTTACTTCACAGTCATCCACTGGGTGGGTAATCCATGATAACCCATCCATCTATTGTCCAAACTGCTTATATGACCGTGTATCCTGACTGTGGGAAGAGACCGTTGTACCCAGAGAAACCCATAAAACAATGAGGTAACCAGGGACCTTCCTGGTGTGAGGCACTAAGCACCACACCATGCTGCATGTGTTGTTACATAAATATTAGGAAAATATAGTTGTTCTTTTTTCAAATTTCTGAATGTTTACTGTCCTTTTACTACAATTTAGGTCACCATCATTGAACCAAAACAAGAGTGTGGTTATAAAACCAAAACAAAGAGCTAAAAAAAAATCCACAGAGCTCAGGGGAACACCTAATAGCTTTTCTTAGCTTTAATGTTATTAGCATGTTCTTTAACATTACTATCCTATCCTATACTATCTTTATTAGTGCTATAAAATAAAAAAGCCACTTTTTTTCATTTTTTTAATCTAAAAAAAGAATAATAATTATAACAGCTCTAAAGAAACTGTTAATAAAATTTTACTGACTTAAATGTGATAGTGATGGTGTCCAGTTGGTATTAATGCTAAATATATGTTATTTTCAATTTATTGTAATAGACCAAAATATGCAAAATTATCAGAATAGCTCTTGTCAGCTGGCTTCAGCAAAAACAGCTGCTACTTTGTAATCCCTTTGAGAAACACTTTCCACAACCAAATGCCAGAAAATGCCTACTAATCAGTCATATGCTAAATTAAAAAGTAAGCTTTATTTTTGGGCAACAGGCTGCACTTATATAAATAAGAGTGAATGTGTGTGTTTATATTCTGTAAGAAAATTGTAAAACTAGACCAATGCTGTTGTCTTATCACCAAGCCTTCCTGAAGTCAAAGCTCAAGAGATTGGCTAACATCCAGCTCCTCGCCCTGGACTGTGACAAACACATTTACAGCTGTCTTTTTCACTGAACTGTCCTCTTTAAGGTCCATTAAAACAGTGTCAGTGTCTGTGCATTTCAGGGCACTGTGAGATACCTAATATGGAGGGTTGAGGGTAAGAAAGCACCTTTTAGACAGTAACATGATAGCATGAGCTGTTGAAGTGGAGAGAAATGAAACAAACTTAAGATATGCTGTACTCGGGAGAGGAAAGTGTCTAAGATGTCAGTGCTGATGTAGGCATAAAATCTCAGCATCTTTTGCTTTCGTTTGTAATAAAATCAGGCCCCAGGGCATAGTCTTTGATCACGACATTGTCTCTTTACTCCTGGTTATCGTATGAAATAGTTTCCGTAGCATTTAGCAGAAGTGTGTCAGTTGTGAAAACTTAATGTAATGGCCAGGAAGGACTGAATTGTTGAAAAGTACCTTTTCATAGATTGGTAAATGGTCTGCTTACGTATATAGGGCTTTAGTCCAAAGCACTTTGTGGTGTTGCTTCTTATTCACCTATTCACACACCAGTGGTGGTGGCTGTCATGCAACGTGCTCACCTGACCATCAACTTGGTGTTCAGTGTCTTGCCGAAGGACACTACCACGTGTAGCCAGGAGGGACCGGAGGTTAAACGCTGTGATGCCTGCCTATATTAATTAACATCTAATTGTTTTTACCACTATATTTCAGCTTGGCCCACTGTAAATTGTAATAAGAAGAACGTTTTCACATTCTCTTGTGTTTAAATTTCTTTTTCAACAAATGAGTGTGTATGGAGTTTTTTTTTTTTCTTTGATCAGCTTTTCTTTGATTTAGCTTTCAAAACAAAAAGCAGAATTGGGAGAACTGTCATCAGTTTCACTTACGACCTAATCTAGTAAATCTTACCCACTGTGTGCTTCTAAGAAGTACAATGTGAAATTCTCCAAGAATATAATTATGGTAATTAGTCAAAAAGCTCTGTTTTGTTTTTTTGGGAGGGGTTGTCTTTGAACAAGGCCTTGACACCATTATATCACATCATTATGGTGATAGGGTGAGATTGCAACATATGGCAACTTAAGGAGACCACATACAACACAGATACTGGATATTTGATGTTGATATTTGATGAGATGATCTGTGTGGCTGTTGTCCTTCTAGACTAAAAGCTTTATTTGGTTGTAAAGTTATATTTATATACCAGCCTTCACACTAACTTCCATTTAGTCTTTGAATAATGCAAATTATATTAATAACTTTAAAATATTGATAATTGCACTAGAACTTGATAAATGTCATGATAAAAACGTAATCAACTACAACAATTGCTAAAATGTGTTATCATAATGTCTTATGATATGAGCTCATATCTGGAGTATAAGAAATATTTATTGAAGTGAAATCTAAAGACAACATTAGAAATGATCAAAACGTTGAGTGTTGAGTATAAATTCTACATTTTAAATCCTAACAGCACTTTTTTTATTACACTCGTACTATCCTTGGAAACATCATTAAATACTAAGTAAAATCTTCTCTGGTCCCTGTCGCTCTCCCAGGTCAGTGAGAGATTCCCTGATTGGTCGATCTGTTTGTTATATACCGAGCAAAGCACAGCTAATGACCACTTGTCTCCTCCCCTCTTAGCTTCATTCATTATAGATCACCTGCCCCCTCCTGCTTGGCTTCATTACTCCCTCATTTACAGCTTCTCTGGTCTGCTGACTCTTCTTTTTTCCATGGTGCTTCACTGCCCTTCTGGTGCTGCCTCCTCAAACCCCACCAACGTCACCTTACTCTTTGTCTGTTTCTCCTCTCTCCTTATCATTCGCTCTCATTCTCTACCCCCATCCCGCCCTCTCATTTTCTACATCAGGTAATTTAACCTGTCATGCAGACGGTTATTCTAAATGACGGCTAATGACTGAGTGCAGTTTGTTGATTACCTTTTAGTGCTTGTGTCAGTTGTTTCTGGGTCAGTGAGCTACAAAGTTGGAATCAGCACCAAAACGTGACCCCCGGATTCGACACACGCATTTGTCAGATATGAATTCACACAGACCGACTGCTTCTGACACAGACAGACTGCTTCTGACACAGACAGACTGCTTCTGACAGTATTTGTCCTTATTTCCATCCTCCTTCCTGTTTAGGTCCTCAGGGATGTTGCTAAACACAAGACTATCCAAGGCATTGACAAAGCTAATAACCCAATAAAAAAAAAAACACAATTATTGGGAAAATAGTTCGGCATCCTTTTCTGCCTTGTTGCAAATGCTCAATGAATTGGAACTTTTTTTAACCTGCACTTTGAGGTGTCATTTTGCGATCACAAAAACAACTAATTTACCTATAATAAAGTGTAATTATTAATTGATTGACATTTTCACATAGCTCACTGCACTAGATTCTTTACTGCTCTCCCTCTCTGTCTGCACTTACTGTATGTGCCAGCTGCTTTTATAGCTTCTGTCATTGACCTTGTTTGTTATTCAGCAGACAAACCATTCAGAGACTGTCCTTAGCACACACATAATATAAGCTTAGGGCCACATCATTGTCATAAGTAAATGTTTGGCATGTGCCAAGTTGCCACTGTGTGTATGCTTGTGCATTGTCTTGTCTTGAATATAACACAGATTTCGATTATTTGGTATTCGTCAATTTGATAGTGGAACATTAATGTTTTTGTCATCTTTTCAGTTACAATCAAAGTTGTACACACACATGTATATTCAAGTACAATACAAGTCCTCCTCCTTCAACATTTTTTGCTGTTTACAGTCAGAATGTGCTTTCAGTTTTTTTTAATGTAGGCAGTTTCTGTGAAACCCTATAAAAACCTGAAACCTAGCATCACTTCAAGATGGTTATGTAAGTTATTAAAAATGTCTCCATGACAATGCAAATGCACAGATTTATCAGGCTAATTTGGAGCAACAGAATGCCTTGGTTGGCTGCACTGAATGTTTTTGTATTATGTTGAACACATTTAAACTCAGCATAACAAATCTTTTGGGGATAAATGTAACTGTGATTTGTAGCCACACTTATGCCATAACTGTAGGGATGGCACTGTAGGTCAGACCACCTTCGTGGCCCAAAACCCCAATATCTCAACAACTATTGAATAAATTCAAATGAAATGTTGGGCACACATTATTAGATATCTCCAGGGAGGGCAGATGAAAATTAGCCTTTGGCTAATTCTGGCACATTTACAGAGATGTTTATTAATGTTTGATGTACCTGTCAAAAAAAGTAAAGTAAAGTACATTTATGGGCTCCAGAGGAAGAGTAAACGATTATGTTTACATGTCTGTTTATGCTGAATTGTCTCTGCATTGAATTGAGTTCCATTGAGTTTTGCTAAAAATGTTCATGGCACACAGGTCTTTGTCTAGTGCCACTATGTGACTTAAATGTGTGGTTTTAACTTAAATGTTTGCCATCAATTATTGGATGGATTATTATCAAACTTGGTACATGTACGTAACATTCTTACAATTCATCCTCATGAGGATTTAATATAATAATACATGCTGTGGTTCATATTTCTACTAAAAACCTTTTCAAAAAGTTGCATAGTTTAGTTGTAAATTAGCCTTTAATTTATAGCAAATTACCACATTAACGACGTGCCAGTAACGACGCAGCTTCAGCTGCACTTTATATTTAGCAGTTTGCTTGGGGCTACAGAGAAAACATTATTTAATATCCGAAAAAAAAGGGAATATAAAGCTTGAACAGCAGAAGTCCATCTGGGCGTCTGCCTGTCTGCTGACCTTTTCACTAAATTCAACTCCATCACTGAAATAAAACAAGTGGCTTACTTTTCCTAACATGTTATGTTTATTATAAATTAATAACAAGACTTTGTTCACAAATATTGTAGAGGCTCACCCACAAGCAGTATCTTGGGATATTTTAAGTGCGTTTTAGTTTATTTTAGATTGATGCGTTGTTGTCTTTAAAACACATGTTTTGCTTTTTGATTAATACATTTTTCAAACAAAAGTACAGCCCCTGTCACAGAAGTCGGGGTAGGAGAAGACTTTATTTCCAAATCCTCTCCAGGACTGCTCCCACCTAATTATTCTGTTGGGTTTCAGGGGTGGCTCGACAGTTTTTTTTAGAAGCCAGTTCACCAGGGATTAATTTCTCTCATGCTTTGCCTAATTAAGGTATTAACAAAATGTAATAAACTTTAGCCAGAGGATGCTTCCAAGCAGCACATTTCTTCTAGCTCCAGTCACCACATCAAATATGTATTTAAGCTAAGTATAATATAGTGGTAACACAAGATACACACATTTATTTGGAGCCAGAAAGCCCAGGGATCGATATAAGCTGTTTCTTTGTTTACTCTCTTGTTTGTAGTTTGATTGCCTTCTGGTCATTTTGAGTTGTTGAAAAGTAGAAAGACAAAGAGGTAAATAGTAATAAAGAAGCAGTCAGTAAGAAAGCACTGTTTCAGTAAGTAATCTTCATCATCATCTTTACCCTCATCATTATCAAAACGTGTTGCCCTTTTGTCGAGTGTGTGAAGGGAGCTCATAACTTAGCTTGGGTTTGTGGCACTGGAGTCTTTCTGGTGTGAAACCCACTGGAGAGTCTGTCTGGCTTCAGCTGTTCTTTAATGCCAAGGACAGTCTCAAGCACTCAGCCAGCATTAGTCTGATTGAAACTCTAAAATGTGCTGCTTTGAATATGATGAGGACTTCAGCTGTCCCCAAGCGCAGCAATTATACCATCCATAAATCATCTAAAAAATTAGACAAACTGGGCCAAGTGCATTTTTAAAAGTTGTGTCTTGTGTTTTTCATTTTGGCTGGCTGAGGCTTAGGAGATACAGAAGTTGTCCACCAAACGTGGGATCAGCAGGTCGATCCCCAGCTCCTCTTGTCCATATGTCAAAGGGTTTTTGGGCAAGACAGTGAACCTCAAATTGCTCCCAGTGGGTCAGGCGAGCACTGTGCGTGGCAGCTGCCATTATTGGTGTGTGTGTGTGTGTGTGGGTTGTGAATGGGTTGTAAACTGCTTTGGATAAAAGCGCTATACAGGCAGACCATTTACCATTTTTATTTTACCTTAAATCTAATTATACTCTCAATCCCATGGTTGAACTCTGTGTAGGTATATCAGTTTGGTTGGTTAAGAGAATGTATGTGCAAGCTGGTTGACTCATTGTATGGAACTCACTTTGGTTTCATGAGATAATGTGCTGCTTTTTCATTTGTTCCATCCTTTGAATGGATAACTTTCTAGTCACAAGTTCTCTTATGCCCCCAGGTGACCTCATGGTCACAGCTACTAAAAAACCTGGATATGCTTTTAACTAACTTGACTAATGTTCTCTTTTCTGCTTTTACAAAGCTTTGTATAAACTGCAGACCAAACCAAATGAAGCACTGCCACTGTGACCATAGCCAGAAGAACAGAATACATTATATCGGTTTTAAAGTTCATTTTATATGAATTGTATTTTTGCTTTTTATTTTTATAACATACTTTAAGATACTGTTCTTTTTTTTTTTAAATCACTCTGAGGGCTAGCACTTGAATACATAACACATATGCCCTTAAGTCTCGACTAGATCTCTTTATTCTTTTTTAGTGGCCCCCTGGGCCAGGACTAATACCTGTGTTAAAGCAGGCTTTAGTGCCATGGTCTGTACCGCTAAATCAGCCACCAGAAGACCTGAGGGCATCAGAACCAGCAGATAGTTTCACACACTTTCAAGGTATACCATGTCAGCATTGCACTTCTGTGTCCTATAGGACAGAAGACAGTTATATTTCTTACTGTAGATAGGTTTCATGTAGGATGTAATCTTGTCTGACAAATCTTTTACCAATACAGTAGTACTTTTGAATTAAATCAAAGATGTGATTTCCATAGCTTTTTTGCACTAGAAAGATATTTAGTTTTACTTAGTTTATATTCAATAAAAGATTTAAACATTAAGATGAGGACTTAAATTTCACTATACATTTTCAATCAGAGGCTTAAACATGGTTTGCCTGTGATAGATCCTGGTTTGTTTTCAGTGTTTATGTGAATGCTACGCTGTTAAACCACTTCAGCACTGTGGATAGCTCCTTCACTGGTGCACCACTTTTTCTCTCCCATGACCTTCACTACTACATCCCTACTCAAGTTATAAAAAGTAAACCGCTGGCATATGGCAAAGAAATGCACTGCCAATAGAAAAAAAATGCTAAACCAACAATTGTTAACGCAGGCAGCCAGAGCTATCCTTAAATTATACAACTCAGCTGAACAAAGGGGTAATCTCCCTGCACGGTGTCTCGTGGGGGATCATTATTCTTTACTCTTTATATGCGGTGGGTCGCTCACATGGCCTTTGAATGTGTAGCAGAACCACTCGTGCAAGCGCTTTTAAAATACTGTCATCACAGTCCAAATGCATTTTTTTTTACCAGGACCATAATAATTTCTCTGTTAACTGTTCTCGAGAATACAATACCTAGAAGGCAAAGTGTGGCACTCTCTATGTTCTTTTTAATGCTCAATCAGGTAAAAAACATTGATTCAACGCTTGCGGCTCAAGTCTACCAGTTATATCCTAAGCCTTTTGTGCATTAGGCTAATTGAATTTGACAGCCTAAGCAAGCTTGATTTAAGTAAATCTCAGGTTAAGGTCAAGGCAAGACAAGCTACAAGGTAACAAGGTAACTCTCTCCCTATAACTGTATTAACTTACAGTGGCCAGACACAAGCACAGTGGGGTTTTGGGGCCAAATCACGTCATTTTAACCAAACCTCTCTCCCAGCCTGCCTGAGTCATAAATTACACCAAGCCATGACGGGGGATAGCTGCGTGGGTGTTGTGTCCCGCATCATTTATCTCAAGGAACAAACAATAACACATCAGCGGGTCATCATACATACGTTTCAGAATGAAGTTTTGGTATTTGGTGGTGTGAAGGCAGGAACTTCTGCGCTTTACGTTAACCTCAGGAGAAGCAGAGGCACCCCCCCTCCTCCTCCTCTTACTCTTCCTCCGCCTCCTCCTCCAGCCTCTAGCCGCATCCCCCCTCTATCCCTCTCCTGCTATTTGAATAGAGAGCCTGCGGAGCACTCTTTTGTTCAGTAGCGCTCAGCTGCTGGAGAGGTGAGCACCACTCTGGCGGGCGCTCATCCACTCATCGCAGCCGCTGCTTCGCGCGGACACAGATCGAGACAAGAGACTGCATCTGCAGACAAAAACGACACAGTCCCCCCCGTATCTCCTTCGTTACACTGACAACGTCTACGTTTTCACCCACACTTGTGGGGCTTTTACGCGTCGTTGGATGGTTCAGCTCCCTGTCTGTGGCGCTATACCACCTGCACCGTATCAGCCCGACGCTCAAGTAAGGCTGCAGCATCGCTCTACATTCCTGTGGACCGGACCTCACTTCAACCAAAAGGTGAAGCCGGCTTGTTTTAGCAGCTTTATTTTTTTTGGGGGGGGGTCATCATAAGATTTGTTGATAAAGTCAATTTGATGTTATTTTTACTTTCACACACTAAAGAACCAGTGTTCCTGAGATTTTGTATAGTCGGTGATGAATTGGAGATGTGGGTGTCAATACTGTTCCAAGGTGGAGATCTGTCGTTATGATCAGAACTACAGATGCGCTATAATAAAGGGGAAAAAAGTCATGTCTAGCAATTGTTGTTATAAATTGTAGTCAATAGACTGTTTTAATTAAAATTGCAGGATTGACTGTTTTGAAAATGTATTTTGTCTTTTGTGACACTTTCATCCCACCAAACATAAAGGTTTTATTTTTAATTAAATCTCCCCTCTAAAGATACTTTTGGGCTGTACTAGATGATTGCATGATTTGAGAGTCCAATTATACTGCATCTCCTGACAAGTAATAAATATAGCAAATGATTGTTTTTCTTTTTCATTTATTTTTTTCCCCCGATGTAACATACAGAATGTATTGAGAAACTTAGAAGGAAATTTAATATGCTGTAGTATTTAAATCTGCGTGTTCTTCCTCCGGCAATGAAAAGCTCCTTTCTTTCCCCTGTAAGCCTTCAGGTGAGGCAGGTGGGGACAGAGGGAGCTGTTGGTGAATGTCGATAGGCAGCGCAGTCAGGGCTGTCAGCGCTGTCACAGAACCAAAGAGAGGAAACCTGAGACATTATCTTGGATGGCACTTACACTCCAAATGGGTCTCAGTTATTTCTGGAGGAAACTTTGCCATCATGCGGCAGTACCTCTAGGCTACAACCTGATCAAAGGGGAGGAGGGCCAATCTCAGCTGAGTTGCCACAGTCGTGTACTGCAACATGGGTTTTAGTGGGCTATCTGGCAATGAGGGATGTTTTTGAGGATGGAATATGTCAGATAGAGAATGGCAGCAAGAGTAGGAGAAGAGTTGCTCATGAACCCTTGGGAAATTGAACTGAGATTCAAGCAAGCAGTTTGTGAAGCAGTCTTTTGCTCTTGCTCTCTGTCAGTCTCTAATTTTTTCTTCCTCTTACTGCATGTGTCTAGTATTTCCACACATGGAAATATACACACAGTCACTTAGGCAGTTTACCTACTTGGTGTAAAAGCAGTTTTTGGCAGATTTGATCCTGCGCTCTTTTTCTCTGACAGGTGCGATTATATATTTGGCCATCTCGTGTACCTTAATGTGCAAAGCTAAGCCAGTACTATACTGCATATGCAGACAGGCTGGCTGACGGATTAGGAGCTACTGTTTCCCAGCTGATGCAAAGTGACACAACAAGGAACAGAAAACAACCAGCTTCATTTTCATTCTTTGACTGTAGATAAAAGCTTCTCTTCTTGCTGCTTGGGCAGCTATGTGTAGGCTTTTCTCTGTGTGTTTGTGTTTGTGTGTGTGTGTGGTCTTGTGTGAGTTTGTTGCTCACTTCTATTGCCAGTTCCTGAATTGTATTAGTGAACTATTCGCTCCTGTTGCAGTTACGATAGGATCTGGCTGTACATTTATCTGCTCTTTAGGTCCCTTCTGCATTTTGCTTCTTTCTGTCTCTTGCACTGTCACATGTATTTAGAAGGTTTCTGTGTTGGTCTTTCTGTCTTTTTCTTTTCTCATCGCTGCATTCTGCATTGTTCTTTGAAGAGGTGGCCCTTTCTGTGCTATTACCGTTACATTTTCTGTGTGATGAGGCATTACAATGGATGCACAATATTCCTTTAGAGGGAGGTTCACTGCTTTCTAGTGGCTGCATTCCAACTGTTGTCAAGGCCAAACACAGGTCAGAAGTGTTGTCATCGCACCTCAGGAATATGGAAGAAAAAGAAAGAAAAGAAATCAAAGCCCATGAGAGGGTGGGAGGTAACAGACTCAGAGAATGTTACAGCATTATCTGCTCTTTGCATGAGGTTGCTTTGTCACATATTTCAGTAATGTGTCTTTTCTGGCTGGCTGCGCTCAGCCTACAGCAGACACTTGTAGCAGATGACGTGAATTGGCGAGAATTCAATTTTGCACTTGAGTGGTGTCCAAGCAAGTAAATGGGAAGCTGTGAAATTCACTGAGATTTTTGCAAATGTAAGACATTAATATTGCAACAATGAAACCTTTGCTATGCTTAAAACAAACAAAGCTGCCCTGGCACAGGAGAAAACAAGGCAGAGTAGCCAAGCAACTGGAGAGGTATCAGTGGTAAAGATCTCTGGCTTGAGGTAGGCAGTTTGATTGTTGAAGTTCTCCAGGTAGAAATCCTGTAGTTTGAAGAGTGTGTTGCCATGAGTCAATTACCATTTATAACAATCTATTATAGGTTCAAAATGATTGGCTCACTGTATATCTCTCAGATGAATGTGACTGTTTGGCAGTAGAAAGGGTCAGAGGGATGTTGGATTCCTGCAGAGAGAGGCTGATTAACAAATTTACATAGCCTTGATCCAGTTAAGCGGCAAAACCACACACAGCAGTCCAAACACATTTTCAATTCTATTTGTATAAATGATCCTGATCTTGTGTGTGTCAGCTCAGCCTGTGAGCACATACTGTATGCAGTATGCACACATGACCATAGATCACATTTTCAAGTTTCAATTTCCACTTGGCAACTTTATTCACAAGGTTGTTTTGTTGGCTTAATGAAGACCATACCTTTGTTTACCAGAGGACATCAATCCGCTTGATCCTTACACTTCTGTAACCTGACACCACTGAGCAGATGTAGCAGAGCCTAAGTGGCCTACTGATAGTTTTCCCTTGGCTAATAATACAATAGTCTGACATTAGCCATATTGAACTAGCCACTGCACTTGGAGCCTAAACAAATGAGCAGCGCAGCTGGGCCATCATGGCCAATGGCAGGGCAGATAAATCCCAGGAGACACAGAAAAAAAGGTAGTTTACCACAATCCCTCCAGACACAGCTCATGAATATTAATCAAAGCGACACCCCCCACCACCACCACCATCTTCCACCTCCCATCCTCCTCCCCAGACCCAGCTCTGCACCTCTTTCCTATCAAATGTATTATTCAAAGGAAGCATTTTCCCTATTAAATAGTATAAATAAATAATGACATCTGGTAACAGTTTTTGTCTGCTGAATTAATGACAGGAGCACAGTTGAGTATATTCCGGTGATTGGAGGAAAGGGGTGTGAAGAGTGGATTTCCCTCACTGCCATCTTTCCTCTGCTGGCCTTTCCTTTGTCTCACCACCTGGTTGCTGCTCCTCCTTTGTTAAAGTCAGATGGTTTGTCAGTCGATCTGAGTTGGATTGCATTTCCATTTGACACTTCTTAAAACACCCCTGAGGACAAGCAAACTCTACATAGCTATTTATTTTATTTTACCTTTATGCTACTGTTTTCCTGTCTGAGATAATCCCTGGTAGAAGGAAAGCTCCCTGTGGGCTCTTTATGTGACTTCAGCACCGGACAGCTCCTGAAGCGTTGTCTGTTTTGTCTACCTCATAGTTTTTCTTTTCTGGTTAACACAATCTCGACAGGGCACATCTTCACACACACAGCGGATGACTGAAAGATGAAGAATATCAAGTATTCAACATTGGCACATTGTTGTACAGGCTGTATCTGTCAGACTCTGATGAGCTGGTAAACAGCGAGTGCTCAAGAGGCCTACAGATGGCCAGTGTTTCCACTCTCATGTGCTGCTATTCCCAAAGGAGGAGTGCATTTTGTTGTGTGTGAGCAAATGTTCGATTTTAATTTGTAGAGGTACAAAGGAATCCCCACAGTCTTGCATTGTATTGCCAGGCGTGAAGATTGTAACTAGGCTGAAGAAAGATGAGACAAGTGGGTAGAAGAAGAGAAAATGTAAGCCATTGTTATTGAGAGTGATTTCTGTCTTTCCCCTGTACCCCACACTGCCTGGATTCCACATACGAGGCTATTTGTGAAGGCAATGCACCAGTGTGATACTTATAAAGCTCTCCTAACTAATCAGAGATCTAGCTGTGGGGCTGCAGAAACCAATCAGGGGGATTTATGGGAAAGAATAGGAAAGTAGTATAATTAATTTCATTCATCCCTTGTGCCCTATTCGGCCGATCCATGCTTTCTATTTTCTGTGGTGGCTTTGTTCATGTATGTTGGGTTTGCATGTGTGTGACCGCAGTATTTGACTGGCTGCTATTGATATTGGTAATAATAAGACACAAAGTGACTCTTCCTCCATTGCTCTCTACATACAAATGCAGAATACCAAAAGAGCTTTGCAGTATGTGTACAATGCCTTAGTGTATCAATTCTGTAAATTACAGAGCTTCAAATAAATTGTTCGTGGTGTATTTTTTTATGATAAAAAAAAAATCACTTCAGTTTTTTTATTCCATATATTAACCAGAAAAAAATCAGGTTTCTCTAATCTTCCCATCTGTCTCCCTGTAGGCACAAAGCTGTGAATCACATTTTTCTTAAAAGTTTTCTTATTGTTGTTATATTACTGCCTTCTAATGTTTTCACATCAGTCAATTTTTATTTTTTGATAACACTGTTTTATGGAAAGCCAGAACGAGTTGGATACCGACAAATGCAGTCAAACATATATATTAATAAAACATAATGGCTGTCTGATACTGATTGACAAAGAAAAATATGGACATACAAATAGGACTTACTAAACTCAATAATCAGTAAGTAAATATAAAATATGTTATGACCACCTAACAGGCTTAAACAAAACAGGGATATGTGAGATAGACTAGTGAAATGTTTGGAGTGAACTTCGCTCTTGGCCATTGACAGCTAGGATGTTCTCTAGCCCCCTGTGAACCTGAAGACGATGTGCATAAAGTAATACTCTTTTAGTTATTTCATAATACTCCCAAAAGATTTGTGGTGCAGTCAACCTAAGCCCTCTGCTGCTCCCAATTAGCTTAAGAAATTGAATTTCCACTATCATGAACATAGAAACATTTTTAATAAGTTACAGACCCATCATAAAGAACTGATGATAATCTTTGTTTTTTGTTGTCAAGATGCTTCTAATCTTTTAGAAGGTAATTCCCTCCTACTCCCTTCATTAAAAAAGCTGAACTTGGTGTCTGAAGTATGTGTGTCTAAAGTTTTAATTCTGAGTGGACTTAGATATCATCTAAAATTATTTTCAAAACAATTCAGGCATTTAAAATTTTCCAAAACACTGTTATTACAGTGTTATTCCAAACACACACATATAGAATATAATTGGTATTATACATTAGCCAAAACAGGACTCTATTATTAAGCTTTTTTCTAGTTCAAGTGTATGCCATCTCTTTTTTTCAATGTTAAAATCAACAGAAATGTGGACTTACATTACAGCATCATTGTAATTATCATTGTTATCTTTGTATCCTCTGTAAATTCCCCATAGTAATGGCACATGTTAAAGGAGTGTTTATACCAGTTGCTTCTGGCTCGTGGCTGCATAATTACTGAGCCAGAAGGCAAGACATGGGACTCTGCAGGGGAATGGGAGCTGTCAGACAGGATGAACTGAACTTTGTTTAGTTGCTGCTTTAATTGGGCTCAGACAGACTGCTTAATTGAATTCCAGTGATTTTAGTGCTGGCTTTACCCATTCTGTTTAATGAACTTTTTTGTTTAACACTGACAGAGCTGAACCAACAGATCAAGGAAAATGTAAGGACACTTTTGATGAAAGACTTGTCATTGACATGTCATCAGAGTTCTGTCAACCAGAAACTTGGCCAGTCAACCTGAAACACAAATAACGAAGAGAGATGAAAGTCCCCCAATGTTCAGTGTTTAGAAATTTACCTCACCTCAAAGTCTCATTTTAAGTCCCATCACATAATTGTGATAGAGTGGCAGGTTTGATAAATCTTATGTTAGGAAATGTAAAATATGTGTCTGAGTGAAATAAAATAGTTATAAACTTTGAAAATGCAAAGCTGCTGGTATGCATTTGGAAATAAGTTCACTAGAAGATTTTAGGCATGGTTTTAGCAAGACTTAAAACACGACAGATGTGAGACATAAAATATTTCCCCTGTTGGCTCTCCAGACTGCTGTTGGTGAAAATGTAATGTATCATGGAAGCTCCTTGCTAGATAGGTTGGTACAGTACACACACAGTGGCAACCTTTTGAAGCTAAGCATTTGTTTATGACAGGGATGTGGCCGTGGGCTTTTTCTATGTCTGCTCTTGTGATTGTGCTGGTTTGTCTCCTGACTACTGAACAAGGTCAATGACAGAAGCAGTGAAAGCAGCTTAGACATATACACAGCAGAAGAGGGAGAGCACATGGACAGTGATAAACTCAGCAGTCAGCTTGGTGAAAAATGTGTGTGTGAAATTTCATCTGTAATACCAGTATTTAGACATTTAAAAGTAGACATGTCAACTTCATGATTGTGGCAAAAAACAAGTGAAGGGATCACCAGTTTCAGTAGGCTTCAATATGTCTACAAAGTGTCTTTTGGGACATAAATCAGTCTAATGTTGCCATTCATAGAGCCACAGTGTTAGTTTTTTTCACTACATAAAATGATTAAAATACATTCAAAACTACGTCTTCCATGCAGCTAAACTGTCAGTGGAGAATCTGACTAGTGATAGACAGATAGAGATACAGCAGCTGGCTGACTTGCAGTCCTGACAAGGGTGATGCAGTCAATTGTGTCCAACCATGCTAGAGTTGGATATTGTATTGCGTTAGCTTACAGGTAACATTTAATGTTAGACCTCACTGTCTTTCTATCTGTCTGTTTCTCTCTATCGCTGTATTTTTCCAATAAGCAGACGTAAAATTATTAAGGTTTACCAGGTCTCAACACATTTTGATACCAATATTTCCTGTTTTCCACGCTGCGTCTGGGCGCTAAATGAAAACACTATCAACTTGATTTTATCAGGAATTTGTAAGTCTCATAGCAGGTCTGCTGTCAGTAATAGGATTGCTAATGCTGCACCAGAGTGGTTATGACATGGAACTATGGAGTGTGCTTCCTTCAAACCTCAAATGTATTAGAGTCGGTGGCACAAGTGGGGCCGGGGATGTGCAGGTGTGTGCATGTGTGTGGAGGAGAGGCCTTAAAGGCTTAACATTTTACAATTTTACAGGTCTATGCCTAATATAGGGCTTAGTCATTAAGGGACAAACAATTTTTGAGTAGAAGGGGCATTTATCTTGCCAATGTTTCTCGCATTGTTTAAAAGACAATTAAATTTTAAGTGCATTTTGTCAACATAAAGCAAAGTATAAAGACCATTACTGGTTGCTTTTCAGACGGGATCCAAGTCAGCCATCTACTTGCCTGACATGATACCAGGGTCACATGTTTTAATGTACAGGGCTGTTTAACAATCACTATTTGTGGTAGAAGCTCTTTAGAAAATTCCCTTCTGAGGTTAGAGAATAGCATTTCATTTCTGTTGTTGCAAATTTGAAATGAACTCTGGTGGTTACCAGCTCTGTTTGTGTAATTAACTGTCATACTACAAAATTAATAGAGAAGAAAATATAGCGTGGAAAATGTAGAAAATGAAGAGATACTGCGGCAGTCACTCAGTCTTTAGTCAGGCAAGGATGATATTAATCATCTCTGTGTGTGTTTGTACGTGTGTATGTGTGGGTATTCCTTTGTTTCTGTATGTGTGCCTTTGCAACACTAACATCTGCTTTCTCCTGGATGGGTCCTCCCTGCGTCCTTGTTGTGTCTCTCGTTTTTTCACAAGGAGGAAGCACAATGAAATACTTTATGTCTCCTTGAGCCTCCTCTTTTCACTTTCTCCTGGCTTTTTCCCTCCGCTGTAATTAACGTGTCTGTCTGTCTTTTCTGTCTTTCCTGATAATTACCCTTGGTGAGTAGTGCTGGAGCCCCCCAGTTTGCTCCTGGACCTCTTTGATAAATTTGGCAACTGCTACCAGAATTGTTGCTAGGGCACCTCTAGTGAATGTGTTTGCGACTTGGCTTGTATGTGCGTGTGCGTGTGATAGAGAGGTTTGTCCAAGAGCATTGCTACCCCAAGTGTCTCTGTGCTCTGTGCTCAGATTGATTTGGGACTTCTCTCTGTGATGGATCGTTCTTTGCACTGGACTAGTAGCTGAGCTGTTGATCACTGCCTACTGTCTTTTAGTGTGTATTGGTTCCAGCAGCTGCACTGAGACCTGTGGGTGACTTTGTGTGTGTTTTGTTTGTGTGTGTGCATGTTCATTAATAAACACTCATTGTTTTAGTCAGACTCTCCTTATTTACTCACTCACTCAGTTACATTCGTGTCCCATTGGCTTAGTGGAGAGTGGCAGAGAAAATAGAACAGTAACATGCGTCTGTAGTAAAGTGTAGTAATATGCCTCTGTCTGCCGATGTTGTTACCTTGTTACTTTGTACATGCTGGGACGTGTGCTCTTTTAATGCTTAACTGCCTGCTTGATAGCTGGTTTTGTCACCAACCATGCAAATATGCTAACCCTCCCTCAAGCTCCAAATGCATAACGTGCACACAGAGAAAACCACAAGGATTTCACAGCATAAAAGACGGCACCTTAGGCGTTTGAGGCCGAGCCCTAATTGGGCCTCGTTTTAGCTTGACCTTCATTGTTTTGACAGAGAGTGGATCAGAATGAGACACTTCAAAGCTGAGGTTGTTTCATCCCTTGTTCTTTCCAGTCCTCTTCTCTCCCCTTCTCTCCATGTCAAACCACCACGCTCAACAGTAAAGGAGGCATGTTAGAGCAGCCATTAGCTGCCTTCAGAAGGGTCAAAGCTCTCTAAAACAGTGGAGAGGATGTTATCGCACTCGCCTCAGCGGGTCAGTGGGTAGGTTAGTTTGTGTGTGTGTGTGTGTGTGTGTTTGGGCTTGAATATACAGTAAATGTGGGCTTTGTTTGTCTTGGCTGTGGCAGCTCAAGACAAGCACCCGAGAATGGTCCAAATAGCAAGTCATCTCTACAGTGCGTGATGTGATTTACCACTGAGCTATTAGCAGTCAAGCTGTGTGTGTGCTTCAGGTGCTGTAAGAGTGAATGGAGAAACAAATACTTCCCGTTGCACTTCACACTGATTTTAAAAGCTCCCTTTTGATTTATTAGGAAAACATTTTTTTAGATCACCCACCTCACTACGCTGCTTTAGAACCTATAGACACAGAATTTGCACACTCACTCACAAGCTTAGTGCTGAGGTTAGCAGGAGAGCAATTTGGAGTTGCCTATGGAGACTCACAGTGGATCACTGCTGGTGCTTTTAGCTGCTGTGCTGTGTTTGTATGTATTTATGTGTAGCTTAAGTGTCAGAAACATCATTAAAGCTCAACATGAGGAAATCACCTATTCAGGCCTACCTCTTCTATTTCCATTCTCTCTCTGAATGTAACGCACCAAGGTCACAATTGAACTTTGGCGTGCTTAAGAGCCCAATCACGCTTGTTGATTGCATTGTTTATTCTTAATCAAGATCTCAGACAGGACAGCTCCTTCAAGAACACATCACCGCACACCGTGGCAATCACAGCGTTTGTCATTTCTTATTTATTACTACAAACAGCCTTAATTGTCGGCGGTTTATACCCCTACCACACTGCGGCTGCTGCTGCCTTTAAACACGCTGCTCAACATTAACAGCACTTTTTTAAAATGCACACGGAAATTTGCCTTTTAAATTAATCCTCAAGATTGTGATTTGACTGCAATTTGGGCTGTAGTAAATGGTGTTTTTTTAGATGGATTTCACTCTGGTTCAATCTGTCCCCTGACCTGGCTGGATTTATGTCTGGACTGAGCGTTATTTAAACTTCCCACCTGTGTGCCATCGAGCAGAGGTGTTTGTCTAAATGGCTCTTGCATTTACCTAAAGGCAGGAGCTCAGGCAGCTCATCTTGTCACAACCACTGATCTGAGTGCCTGTTCCCCAGGCTCCCTGTGGCATCTGCTCTTTGCATCGGCCGGCAGATAAATGAGGTGTTTGCTTTTCTTTGGCAGAGTTTTACCTTTTAGAAGGTCAGCAAGGGTGGCTGCACTGGGGAAAGTTAGCTCTGTTTATGTATCTTACCACTCAGCTCTTTAAAGGACCAGTAGTTTTGAATGTGTTAGCCCCTTAACCACAAATCATGTGTGCTTTAGGTTACTGTCAGACATTTGCCAAAGCTGGCTGTTTGGAACTGTTGTTCAGATGTTTTTTCCTACTACCCACATCAACCAGGTTCACTTCTGTACAGGACATAAACATTGTTTGACAGCTGTAATTTACTAGAGTGTCCAATTTGTCAAACAATGCAACATGAAAATTCAGCATAGAAACCTTAGTGGAAGGTTTCTTTTGGTTCTACAATGGCTTTCAGTTCAAACTACCAAAATTACAGTCTTGTCCATTTTGGAAGACCCTTGGATAGTCTCTCCTCCATCCTTAGCTTTCTATTACCGTTTATTCATTTTAACACCTTGTACTTTAGCTTGCAATTCTCACATTTCAGATGCAAAATCTTATTTGGACTAATTTCTAAGCAAACATTTTCAATGGTTTCAAAATGGTGAATACAGAGAATCATGTTCATTCACATTCAGGGTGAATTAAACATTTCTGACCCTCATATTACTTTAGTCATAAAGCTTCTACTATCGCTGTAGACCAGTGTGGTATTTAATATGTGTCTCAGTTACATATCAGTATAGAAGCAGATATGCAATGGGAAATTTTAGAGTTCGCAATGGATTTGGTGCTATTTTGGTGCATGTTATAAAAACCACAGATTGCTTTATTTGAACTTTCTTGTTCTAATCAATATAATGCGATTTCAGTGCAAATTTCTGAAGCCGATACTTTTAAACTATTAATCTTTAATAGCTATTTTAGACACTGTGGCCATTATTTGACCTTATGCTGTATAGTAGACAGGGAATAACATTCATCAAAGATCTCCTGCTGGACTTGTCAGGGAAAGATTTGACAGGATATAATTTATGAAATACTAAACTACAAAAGCATTTGGTGGTTGAGCGAAATCTATACTCATGATAGTACAACCTGGATAAAGCCTGTTTCGACCCGGAATCAAGCTCACTTTTGTTTAGAGGAATACAAGCCTTTGTCAGCATGTCTTCCTCAATAAACAAATATTTAATATTCTTTTAGTTTTCTGTGCTACACCAACCCTCTACTCATCCATTTATCCACAGCTTCATATTCTCCTCCCTTTTCTGTTTCTTTCAATTAAACCTTCCAGCTGATCAATTACTTAACAAAACTCCCTCCCGGCCCCTCGTCACTCTGCTCAGCCTCTGCATGAAAGTAAGTTTAGAATCAGTGCCAGATGTTTGTTTTTCTTGTCTCAGTAAACATTGGTTGATAAGTTAAATTAGCTTTGCAGACGTCACCTCCTTCAGAGAGAAGGCACAGTGCAGGAACAACAGTGTAACTGAAGAGGTCCAGTAATAAAAACAATGACACACTGCTGTTGTTGTGTATAACAATGCCCAGTACTTTTTATGCTTCAGTGTCCATTGTGGCCCATTCTGTGGCCTTACTTCAGTTTTTTCTTCCTTAGGTAACATCTAAATCTCTCAAGATCTAGTCTTGGCTTTGTAGCTGGTTTCCATTGTAACTCATGATGTTGAAGTAGCCTAGGCTTTCATGTTAGTTGTCATTAATTATACAGTACCTACAGAAATAATGATTGTGTAAGGAGTTTGCAGCACTAACATGGGAATTCTGTGCTTTTGTCTCACTGTTTCTTTTTTGTTCATTTGTTTGAGTCTCCACCACGAGGGAGTAATTTTTCCTGAGTCTGAAACATCACATTAGCAAAGTGTTACTAACAAGGCTTTTATTTCTCACAAATGTCTCATGTGCATAGTTTATGAACCACAGTAATACAATGTATGAACAGTACACCCGTTTTCAAAAATCTCAAATTCAGTGATGCCATGTCATGTGTCAAGACAGTGACCTGTTCTATCATCTTTTATACACTGCACTGCAACACTTTACACCACCTTTCACAACCTTTTCACAATCTATGTCTTCCTTGCCCCACAGCATGGCTACTCTTTCTTTTTCTTTAGTCAGGCTGGTAGCAGGTGTATTTCTGTAGGGTTGTAGCTGTCAGAATGGATGAAGAGAATCATATTTTTTTTAGGAAGAAAATGTCTTTTTAATAAAGACAAAATTTGACAGATAAAAGATGTTACCTGGCAAGTTGTATTTAGGGATTTAGAGAAATATCAAGTGGAGTAATACTCAAAAGAGACCAGGGCAGTGCTCTAAATTCATCTTATATGCTTTTTATAGTATGTGCTAAAGCAATACTTTGTCTCCCGAGGTGTATGGGTACTGCCATGCTGGGAATTACTAGGTTGAAATTAGGTGACATTTCTGTATAAAGATCCAGCCAATAGCCAGGTAACTTAGCTTAGCACCTCGACTGGAAGCTAAAAATCTCCTGGCTGTAGCATCGTACCTTACACTCTCATACACAACAACAAAAACACAAAAGCCTGGTAATAAAACTACTGAAGGGTGGATAAAATGACCTGTAGCAAAAACAGCTCACATGGTAAATTCGGCATGTTTCCAGACTGCTCTGCCGCTAAGTTTCTTTTCATCCCAACTATTTATTCAAATATTTTCACTTACAACTTGCTATTTTTCTTGACCAAGCTGCTGTCACTGAAGCTCAATAGTTCCCGTAGACATTATAGTACCAAAGCCTTGCAAGAATCAGAATGCCAAAATACATATGAAAAGTCTGCAAAGAGTGTGTCATTGACAAGAAACTGGAAAAATGTATGGAATGTAATGATTAATGAAAACTGCATTGTTGTGGAAATGTCTATAATACTGAATTAATCAAAAGCATTAACTGTGAAGCTGAAATTAGGAATAAAAGCCTGTGTTTATTGGGTATTATCTGGTGAACTGGATACATGGGTTTTTGTAAAGTAGATTGTTTGAGGAAAATGCTCAGGGCAAGAAAGTGAAAAGGCATATCGCACACTCCTGTTGACATTGCCTCTCCTTCCATTTTTGTTTTCAAAATTGTGACACTGTGACGTGTCAGAATGCTCTGTCTGTCTCGCTGTCAAGTTCTATGGTGTTTAAATACATTGGCAGTGGATTTTGACGCCTTTTTTCTCAAGTTATTGTGTGTTAAGAGTCTTCAGAAATCATTGAACTAGAACTGCCATTAGGGTCACATTACCCCAACCAGAGACCTTAAAATAGGACCCATTTTTCTGAATTTATTTGTTTTTATTATTATTTTTTTTTATTTATTCAGTGCATCCACTACTCCTTCGGGTTTTACTACTCCCTCATTACCTTCAGACAATTTCCTGTCAAGATTAACCAAATAGTGAGGTAGTACATTTGGGCAGAGAGAAAAAAATAATACATTAAAAAGAAAAGAAATTCATGAATTTGTTTAATTGCAAATTCAAAAGCAGAGTTTGCCACCGAACCTAAAAGTTTTGTATTTTTTAATAGTCAATCATCAGATTTGACTAAATTTTTTCATGGACATTTTTAAAGAACTAATTGAACATTAAAATCGACTGTGCCCCTGGGTACCAGGGAATGTAGAGATGAGAGGTAGCTATTGCTTGAACAGTTGGCTGCACTGACCAGACAACATCAATTAGAGCTTAATGGCCATCAGTGGTTGACCAGTTATGAGCACAGGGAGAAAGACGGAGCAGACTGCACTGATAAAGACACATTCACAGATATTACCCCCATTATTTAACCCTTCATAGCTGGTGAAATCTAAAAAAAAAATGATTGTTATGTTTTGTTGGTTCTTTTTTTTTGCTGGAGTTAATTACAGACCATGTTTGTAATTTGGCTCAGTTGACGTGATGGGACCTATTATTTGCTGAATGACTCCTGTGTCAGTCTCACAGATCATGCCTGTGAAGTCACACTACAGTGGTAATGCATGAGGACAGCTGAGAGCCTGTGTCTGTGTGTGGTTGTGATGAGATGTGTAATTAGCCAAAGCAGCCTGACAAGGTGCTGCAGGTGCATGAGGGATGAAGGGAAATGAGCCAGAAGAGAGGTCAGGGGAGAGGAGAGGAGAGGAGGAGTTAAGCCCATAAAATTCAAGGTTGATCCAGTTTTATGCAATCATTAAATTATATTTTATTGCTCTATCTCAATGACAGACCTATATTTGATGTCTCTCTCTTAATATACACTATACTCTCTTTCCATTTGGGGGATTCAGGGTATTTTG
This sequence comes from Channa argus, assembly GCF_033026475.1. Classification (NCBI taxonomy): domain Eukaryota; kingdom Metazoa; phylum Chordata; class Actinopteri; order Anabantiformes; family Channidae; genus Channa; species Channa argus. The sequence goes on along the minus strand of NC_090204.1, from coordinate 7,038,290 downwards.
CATTATGTCTGGAAGCAGAGCTGTGAGGACTGGTGGAGCATTGAGGATAAATATCAAGCAGCGTGCAAGGCTATGGTATGAATCAGCCGGTTGTTTTCATTGCCAAGTGTCCAGGTGGATAAGGTGGAGGTTAACATCACCGATGAGGGTAATTAATTGCTCCAATTTAGTCATTAAGTGTTGATTTGGAACCGAAAGCTGACACCTGCAGGGTCTCTGCGAGAGTCACAAAGAGACAGAAAGGGGAGAAATAAGAGAGAGGAAGTGATGGAAGGCATGAAACCATTGACTGTGTCATTTCGAACTGTACATAATCTAACAAAACAAGTTACTGTAGAAGTAGTTACTTTAGGAAAGCAACACAGATTCATGATGTAGCTCATTATGGGGTTGTGTGTGTGTGTGTGTGTGTGTGTGTGTTTAGGATTAGGTTTAGTTTAGGGTTAAAGTAAAGATATTCATCATTAAAATTCCTAACAAGAATAGAAACATAAACTTGCGTGAGGGTGTGTGTGCACGAACAGCCTAAGAAGGAAATCCTGACTGCCCCTTGACAGTCTATTTTTGTCAGTGTTCCCATAGAGAGGCAGGAATACCAGGGAATTACATATTGATAGAAAAAGAGATGAGAAAAAAGAGCAATGGACTAATGTGAATAAAGGAATTGATCAATTAAAAAGAAAAATAACAGCAAAAACTAGTACAGCATATGAACAAGATGAAATAGGGACAGTTTGTCCCTTGAGTTCCAGTCATAAAATATAAAAGATTATTTTGTGCATATTAAATT